>NW_025335941.1:33959567-34005057 GCF_004798865.1 Varanus komodoensis
TTTGATGGAGACATGGGATGTGGCAGAGGCTGCCTTCCTCTGGTGGAGAGGAACACTGTTGGTAGGAGCCATGTCAACATTTCCACATTGCAGCCATAGAACCTTCCATAGGTAGATACATTCTTTTCTAGCAGTGTACCCTAAAAAGGTCTATTTTAGGGGTAGAGCAGCATCATTTAGATACGAAGCCACATTCTACATTCTTTTGAGATGGCATAAATAATTCTGCTGCATTCATTCAAAGGGAAGGATTTTCACACACATCCTGCCAATTCTTGCCCTAGCATGCAATGCATGGAAGAGCATCTCCAGCATCTCCTGCTGCATCTTTGGCAGTAGGACAGTATGTACTTAGGGCAAGACTCC
This sequence comes from Varanus komodoensis, assembly GCF_004798865.1. Taxonomy (NCBI): domain Eukaryota; kingdom Metazoa; phylum Chordata; class Lepidosauria; order Squamata; family Varanidae; genus Varanus; species Varanus komodoensis. Next base: position 33,959,934 of record NW_025335941.1, read on the forward strand.
CACGCTCCCTGGCTGGCTGGAAGTACATGAGGCAGAGCAGCAAGGAATGACTCACAGGCCCTTGATGGACTCAGAGTAAATGTAATAAGAATAGTTATCAAGAAAAAAAATCACTGAAATATACTACATGTGTGTTTCTTTAATTTATACCCAGCCTTTCCACTGAGGCAATGGCAGTTAAATGGCATTTAAGATGCACCTAAAACATACTCTCATATAACATTGGTTTTTAGTTATTTATACTGCATTTATATTAAATAGAAGCAAACTGCAATTACAAAAACTGTAAATAACTGCAGAAATGCATGCAATGCCTTGTTCCTCTGTGATGTTTCTGTGCTATTCCATATACAGCAAGTGATGTGTGCACAGCCTACTACGTTACCTGGCAGAACAACCAGTTCTAAAAATCCAAATGGAAAAGATTACCTATAGAGATCACAATTCAACAAAATGCACATTTAGCTTGGCACATGCAGCACTAGCCAGGTCTTCTCTGTTCATCAGTAACTCGCTCCATCAGCTGACAAGCAGCAATAATGAACCTTATAAATCTCTCCTGAACTCTAGGAGAACTTTGGAAATGAACCAGAACATACAGAGGTACAACACTGTCAACAGATGGCCGTCCAACCTTTGCTTCTGCCTGGCAGAACCCACGCATCTCCTATGCAATTTGTTCCACTGTTAAACTGCTTTTGCATTAGAAAGTCACTCCTAATTTTCAACTCACATTTTCCATCCTGTAATTCAAGACTCTTTTGTCTTCCAAAGGGAAAGGGGCAAATATTGGGAGGAGAAACTGAGATGCTTTAATATGCAACAACAAGTTTTATCAATCAGATTGCTCTATGGCAGCTGGGCAATGGGATTCTGTGACCACTAGACAGAATCTAAACTGCAACAAGATTTTTCATTTCTCGATGGTGCCATATACAAATATTGACTCATATTAGGAAACTGAGCCCCTCAGCATACTGTAGGGTTGACTGAATCTGTCAATTGCAGTTTCTTCTTCTTTGTTTTCAGTCTTAAATTTAGCTCATCCCAAACTTTGAGATGTCTTTAATCTTAGAGAAAAATTACTTAAGAAAATGTAGAGTGCATCTGGAGAAAACTAGTGCATGTTTCCCTGTTCATGCATTTTTGTATGCAGCTGTTATATTTTGCCTAATAAACACATTTGTGCAAGTATTTGTAATATAGAACATTTTAGTGACAGCCAGTGTGGCATGGTGATTAGATGTTAGACTGGCAACCTGGAACCCAAGTTGGTCATGAAGTTTTCAGGATGACTCAGCCTAACCTACCTCATAAGTTAGCTTTGTGGACAAAATGGACTGAAGGAGGACTGTGTAAACTGCTTTGAATCTCTTGAAAGAAGAAAATAGATAATACTGTTATTTTCATTAATGCATGTTCTGTGCTTATTTTTTTCCTAAGATACAATTTTTGAGTATGTTGTATGATTGAAGAATCCAAGGAGTTGCTTTAGAAATGGATAACTGAGTTTCAGTTTGCATAATGGTTCAAAAGTAGATTAGGAGTCGTCACACTTGCATGAGAACCAATGGATATCTCCCCCACCTAGTGCCACATCTAGTGCTTGCTTTCAGCTCTGCCATCTAAGATTCTTGCTGGTATTGCAATGCTTATCTACTTTGCAACGATGTTCTGGCTCCCCTAAGGCTGGGATACATTCAGTACACTTGGGTGCAAGCCTATGGCTGCTAGATGTCACTTAGTCATGGGACAGACCAGAGTCCAAGAGCCCACCTAGAAATGCCGACACTGCTCAGTCATGTGCTGAAACAAAAAAGCACAGAGTGCTGAAATCAGGCATCTGTGTTTTTTGCAAGGCCGGAGAAGCATAGAATCCTGATCTCCACATTCCTCCTGCCTTGACTGGATGTCCATCATGTGAGACTGATGGTTAGGCAGCCACACCAGATAGCAGAATGCTTAGAGGCAGAATGCTTAAAAATGAATTGGAAGTAGTGATATATGAGGAATCCCGATTGGGTGTGGGAATCCACCAGATTTTCCTGGCTAGGCTCCCAGGAATCCAGCCTGCTTTCTTTCTTCCCCAAGTCCACCTGGCCCCAAGTGCTCATGTGGGCATCCAGCAGGAAGCGGGTCCAAGTGAGGGCTGGCCTGAGTGCACACCTTCCACCACCTGTGTACTTGCTATGCAAGTGAATTCTGCTTTTGCACATGTAGCTTGCAGGTTTTGCATACTTTGCCCAAAGAAGGGGTCTGCTAGTGCTTCTGAGTAGACACAGACATGATGTTGCCTTGGCTCACTTCCTGACCAGGAACAAGCGTGGGATTCCAGCTGGATCTTTGCATCTCTAGTTGGAAGACTCTTTTGCCTGGTGTGTGCTGTTAGATACATTTTAGAAATACTATATTAGGTTTCAAAGACTTGTTTTCTACTCAATATAACATTGGGTTAGTACAGTAATTATGATGTTCTATCCTAGTCATTTATCCCTGACTCCCCATTTATTTTATTTTATTAAAACATTTCTATGCCTCCCCATTCGCTGAAGCCTCGGGGCGGCTCACAACATAAAAAAAAAAATTGTGTTTAAAAAAATTTTTTTTTTAATAATGCTTACAGGAATGTCTTTTTTTCCATTGAACTCTGTTTGCTGACTTGTGCACTGAGATCACACCTGCATATTTTCGTTTCTGGAGACAGTCCAGGTTCAGCAGCTACTTGCTAGGATTGTATTACTTGATTTCGAAAGAACTAATGGACCTCTGAGCAGGCCATTTTCAGCTCAAGGCTGGCATGCAGTACAATTAGAAGCCAGCAAATCTCACTGGAATTTGTCAATAGCTAAGGCTGCAGCCCTGGACCATTCACCTGGGAGCAAGCTGCACTGAATTCAGTGGGCCTTTTGAATATGCATGCAGAATTGTGCTGTCAGTCACTGTGAGCAAGAAGGCTGATGCTGCTTCCATTTGTTATGACAAACTAGTGACAAAAGAGGATAGATAGAGTAGAGCCTCATAAAGAGAATAATGAAAGTTCTGCAATGTTGGACACGGTTCATCATCCATGTTTGCCTCCAGGTATAAATGTTTAATGAAAAATCTTGTAGTTTTGGAGGTTACACAAAAACGTTGATCTGCCATAAGTATAATATGGAACATTACAGGATATAGGGGGTTTTAGGGGGTTTTCTGGTAGCAGCCTTTGAAAAATACAGGTGCAGCTTTTTATAAGAGATGCCCCATCATTCAAAATATATGACGCTATGTCATTTGAAAGTAACTTTTATGAATTGGACTTCCAATATGCTCACAAAATGCAAGCAAAATCTGTACTATCCTTAGGGAAATAAAATATACAATTGAAAAACTACATATCCCCATCCCACTAATACTGCCACATGTAATGCTTCAATATCCCTTTAATGCAGCTTTGTCTCTCAAAATGTCATTCACAACATGCAGAATAGATAGCTTATTTGGATGAAACAGAGGGTTCTCGCCAGCACTGCCTTAGCTGACCAGAAATCACTTCCTGCTTGCACAATTCAGGTTAGAGATGCAAGTTCTATTTTCTACCAATAGCCTCACTATACCTCTCTCCTTCATGAAAGAAGATTCCAGAAGATCCTCTCACTGTCAGCTGTGGCTTGAGAGGAGCACAAGGGCTGGAGGCAAAGTGGAGATGGAAAATCCTCATTTCACCAGTAAAACTGTGTCACTGTTCTTAGGATATAAGGAATTTTAAAAATATTTGCAGACCTGTATCGCTTTCAAACATTGCAAAATGATTACAAAAATCTGTGGTTTTGTATTTATTTTATTTATTCCGTTCTACTTTAACCCGGGGGTTCTTTGGGTAGCTTACAACTACTGAAAGCAGCATAGAAACACAATCAATGAAATGGATAAAAGTGGATAAAAACAACTCATAGTACCTTCTCTCAGTTCATGCAAGCCCTTGCTGGCTTGGAATTCTCCATTATAAACAAAAATGGAGAACAGAAAAAATGAGAATAAGAACTAAATACAACTAGATTGTGTTGTCTTTAGCTGAGGGGTCACTTTGTGTTTATTTTAGGGCAAGCATTTGCTGCCTTGATCTGCCCTGGGACCGCTGGACTCCAGGAAGGGATATTAAATTTGCCCTCAAAATGTTTTCCTGAAATTCTGTGAAAAAAGGGGGTGTTATTAGAGGGTTTTTTTTCTTTTTTAACTTCCTCACAGGTTGAGGACATTGCAGCAAAAATGGTATGTGAGATCGAAAAGGTTTCATCACCTTCTGTTGTGTAGCAATCCTAAACCCAAGTGCAGTCACACATACTTACGTTAGGATAAACCAGGGGTCCTCAAACTTTTTGAACTGGGGGCCAGCTGAAAGGCTGCGGTGACCGTCGTGGGCCGGTGAGGTGGGGGTGCCTGGGAGCACAGGCTGGTGAGGTACCGTTGGACGCATGCGAGGTGGCATCGGGTGCATGGGGCCGTGGCTGACTCGCTCAGAGCTCTCCCAGTGAGTCCAAAACCATCTCTGAGCGAGTGACCCACCACCTCCCTGCCCGCACAGCAAGTGCGTGGGCGGCGAACAGCGGTGTGGGCCGGATGGATGGCCATGGCGGGCCAGATCTGTCCCGCGGGCCATAGTTTGAGGACCCATGGGATAAACCAAGAGCTTAACCCTTTGGCTACACCTATTGGCATGATCTGTAGTGTAGCTCTCAGCAATAGAAGAGAGAGCAGAAGCAAATAAAGTATGATAAAGAAATGTTTTACAGGAAAATGGGGTTGGCAGAGGAATGGTTGGGAACTAGCCGGACTCTGGGAGAAAGCTGATCATTACTAGAATCATTGGAAAATGTTCTGCAAATAGGATCACAGAGGCCTGAACTATCATTTGACATTTAGTGCAACTATTTCTTCAGACCACAGATCTATATAGCTGACAAACAGATGACCAGTTAGAGACACTCATTTGATCTGAGAATCAATCAGTATCACAATCCTACTGGCATTTGCTGCTTTAAAAATATGTATCCTTAATAGGTGTTGAAAGAAATGATGGGAAGGGAAGGGAAATTCCATTACTTCCACACAAAATGAGTTTTTTATAGCTGACCTCTAACTTACTGTGGAACCTGAGGAGTTTCAAGTGCAAACGCTGATATAAATGTACTGCCAGGGTCAACCAAGCTAATCTGCAATATCGTACAAGGGGTGGGAGGCAGGGAGTGCTTTGCAAAACCATTTAATGAATCACTGTCCAACAAGCTACTTAGCATTGCTAAGATATCTGACAGATTTCTTTCCCCAAGATCAGCAAATATTTTGCAGACACCAAATGAGACAAGTAGGCAACATATGTTCTTTACCAGTCTGGAGTGTGGAATCAAAATCAATGCATTTTCAAATGACTCTACATCAAAGGCCTACATTTCTAAAATTGCAACTTTAGTAGCGATACACTTTTTCCTGGTGATACATTAAATTCAACAAGAAAATAAATTAACACATTATATACATGAAGCCAATGTCTTAGCAGTAGTCCTCTAGAAGAAAGCATGTCCAGTCTGGACACCAGTACAAATATTTGTGGTAATGCCTTTTGCAATGCTCATAAGTGCCAAATTGTGGAGCCTTGTGGAAGTTCAGTACAAAGCAGGAAGAGTGGAAGAGACAACCTTCACTTCCCTATGCTACATACTTCACTAGATGGGCTTCTCTAGCTATCCTGCTGGGGTCCCTTTGGAGAGCTCTAGAAGACTGAAGAGGCTTCAGGATAACTTGTCACCTAGCTTCCCTTGCCCCACCAGAATGTTCTCATCTCTCACTCTCTGAGGTGACTTTTGTGACCTTGGAGAGCAGCCAGTAGAGCACTTTCAAAAGTGGCTGAAAGAGGGAAGGGTCTGAAATATCTTATCAGCTCTCAGATGCTTCACCTTTCAGTAACTTAAACTAGCAGATATTGCTACTTGTTCCCCTCCTCCTCCTCGTTGTTAGTCGCAAAGTCATACCCAACCCATCATGACTCCATGGACAACATTCCTCCAGGCTCCCCTGTCCTCCACCATCCTTCTCCTCCTTATCATCATCTAATAATTTTCAGTGCATTGTTTGTATTGAATTTCATAATCAGTTTCCTAAAACAGATTAGGGTAGGAAGGGAGCCTCTGGTGGAGCCCCTGTCCAAACCTGCATTCCTCAGAAAAGGCAGAGGAAATGGGACAGCAGTTCCAAACTGAACTGTCTGAGGCAGCAGTTTAGTTCCACTCATTCTTTGCTAGCTTGTTTTCTTTTTCCATATTTTTTGAATTATAGACTTTGGAGCCAGACATCCTATGCTGCTTTTCATATTCTTCCTGACTTATAAGAGCAAGTGCATTTCATATGTCTAACAGATTTATTTGTACCATTTATTATTTAATTTGATATTTCTGTGAATATTGAAACTCTAGCACCTCAATAGTTAAATTTAAACTGCAAGGTGCTAAGACTTATCCATGAAATAAAAATATTCATAGCATTTGTCAGAATCTAGATAATTTGTACTTCTAACCTTTCAAGAGATTATTCTTTGCCAAGATTTGAAACCTAGGCATACCTCATACAAAAAGGAATGTGACAGTTCAAACTGTGCTTGAAGTCTTCCAAACATGTATTGATCATAACAAGGATGATATCCAGAAAAGCACAGTTTGGCATCTGTGTTACCTACAGCAGTGTGTAGGTGTGGCCCTTCAATGCACCTACCATGTATGACTAATGGTAGCATTAACAGTTTCTGGCAATGGGATTGTAGGATAGCAAACTACTGGAGGAACAAATGTTCTCACTAATACGGCAGCAGTTAAGCAACTAAACTTGATAGTTACAACATCCGCTTCTTATTAACCAACCAAACACAATACTTATTAAGCACGACTGGATGGCAGCACAGATCTATATCACCTTATGTTTCCAATTGTCAAAATAGTTCCTATCAACCTTGCATGTGAGTAAGCATGAGGATTAAATTCAAAGCACCGGATGTGGCTGACAGCTATATATTTAAACCACATTGTTGTTGTTCATAAAAAGCAGCATAATAAAATACACAAAATGCCATAAAATCTTGTCAAAAATACAAGCATTCTAACAGAAAAAATAACAAAACAGTTAAAAACCACACAATGGATAATAGCCCTGTTAAAAAAACATCTGGGATGGGTAATCCACTCAAGCTCTTGGATATCCAACTATATCTTTTAAAGCCTTGGCAGAAAGGGCCATCTGAAGCGGACGCCAAAACTGATGACGATGACGACAAAGTAGGCACAAGAAAAGCTTCAGAGGGGAGGTTATTCCATAGACAGATCCTCATCACAGATAATATTCTCCCTCTTGTTGCCATCCTCCAAGCTTCCCTCAGAGTTGGCACTCAGAGAAAGGCCCTGGGTGTTGACCATAGTGCCTAGGCAGCTTGTGCTTAGGAAAGGTGTTCCATCAGGTATTGTGGCCCTAAGCCATGTAAGGCTTTATAGTTTAAAGCCTCCCCTCTGAATGGACTTGGAAGCACACAGGCAGACAAACCAAGCAGGCCAGAATTGGTCTTTTATGTTCAGACCTGCAGGTCCCACTCATTCTGATTGTTGATTGTCATTCTGATGGTTGCATTTTGCATGAACTGCAATTTCAGAAAACTCTTCTAGGGCAACCCCTATGTACCGCACTGCAGCAATCTAATTCAGAAATTCCCAGAGTGTAGTTTATTGAAACCAGATTGTTCTGTCTAGATATGGCATAACTGGGCCACCAACCAAAGTGAGCAGAACACATACAATGCCAGTGAGGCCTCCAGGGCCTCAGGTGACAAAGGCTGATTGAGGACAAACCCCAGCTACAAGCCTGCTCCTTGATGCAAGTGCAACCCAAACCAGAACAGGTTGATCACTCTCCATCTGGTCAGAGCAACCATCTACCACCAGCATCTCATCCAAGAATGCCTGGAGTTTGTTCGTAATCACCCACTCAAGAATCTTGCCCAAGAAAGGAACTTTAGCTACTGGCATAAATTTATTAATCTCTTTCAGGTCAAAGAAATATTTTTTCTTCACTGCTGCCTCCTTCATGGGACTACTCCCTCTCACAAGGAAGTATAAATCACCTCCCTGGCCTAGCCAGTTGTTTCTTGCCCAGTTGTCTTTATAAGCCAGGAGAGGTAAGGATCCAGTACAGAGCTGGTTGCACAAATTTGTTCAAGCACCTTTTCATCTTCCCAGAGCTGAAATTCATCCAATAAAACTAGACCAGGCTGTATCCACCTGATTCAACTGCTATAACTCTGGAGGTTAAGTGTTGTTAGATAAAGAAATGCCCCCCTGCCCCCAGAAATGTACAACACATATATTACAGACAGTCTTATTTTCAAGTGGCCAAAATCCTGAAGTGATATGACAGATGCCTGCATAAATTATTTTGGCATCAACAGGTCTGGTAGCTAATTCTTAAGACAAGGACTGCTGTTACAACATAGTATTAGATTTCTGATACTACCATGTCAACCAGAAATTCATATATCAAGACATGACTTTGTAATAAATTATGCAAGTATTCCTACAGGAAATATAGGAGCTGGTGCAAGCATACAGTTAATGCATCTAAGAAAAGTGGTTCTCTGTATAATTTAATGCTAGGGACACCAAGAGGATTAACAAACTATATAAAAACTTTAATTACTTGTTTTCAGTAACACTTATGGTCGATGTAATATGCACTCTTCACTTCTTATATCCAGATTTCTTAAACTGGGTTTAAATGGGCTATTGAATTCTTTAATTGTTGTTATTGATGGCATTTATTTATTTATGGCTTATACTTCTGGCACCCAGAATGTCAAACAGCATTAAACTACCATAAAAACCACCAACTAAAACTGCTGTCTTAGCTACTGCACAAAATGTGTTTGACAGTATAAACAGATGTTCAAATGATTATTTTAATAACATTACAATGGAATTTTAAGAACTTATGGAACAATGGGAGACGCACAATGAAATGATAACCTCTTTATGATTTCAAACAAGATGGAACTGCTGGCCTATCAGGCCCCCCTACTCAGTTCAGACCTCCACCCAACAATTAAATACCAAGATACCATTAGAGTTCAGTATAATGTCAGATTGCTGATAATATGTTAAGGCAAACAGGTTAAGGGACATTCCAATTGTCCCTTCCATCTTTGTTTGACTGGGAGTGCTACACCACTCCTTACTTTTTCACCTAAACAAATAGCTGCTGTGCAACACAAGATCTTCATAAGTAGAGGCCTGCTTGTACTTTGTTTCCTGCCTCCAGAGTTGAATGGATGAATTTAATAGGAGCAACAACACAAACAATTTATTATATGCTAACAAAGCACAGCTAATCCATTTGCATGAACAGAATTGGACACTGTCTCTTCAGTACTGCAGAAGTTTGTTGAACTACAGTGAAAATGCAACACATGGACAGCTTATTTTCAAGCACCGAATGGGTACATGGATTACAAAGCAACCATGAGCAAGAAAAGGGGTGTCATTCTTGATAGCGTTGGAATGACTATTCCTTTGCAAACTGTGTACTTGGATGCAGAATTTAAATATGCATAGAGGGAGCACTTCTGAACATATGGTGGCTTCATGAATCACATTAAACAAGGAATTAGACAAGTCATGACTGATTATGTTTTCACGGTTATGAATAGCAAACCTTTGCATAAGGAAATATAAAAGAGGAGGAAAACATTTTATGCTTGACAAGATAATTCAACAGTACCTCAATTCAGCAGTAGTAAAATATGCCTTGACTGTTCCCTCATGGCCAATCTGAGAAATATAACAGAGAATGGTGGCAAATTTCTACACAGTAAACAGAGTATCTCAAATTTGAGCAGCTACAGTTGGGCAAAAGTCACACTGAAATGTTTGCTTTGAGAATGATGAACCATTAAAAAGTAGTCATACATGTTCCAGAGGTCCAGGAAATGTTTTGACGAAGCAGAATGTTTTAAGGAGGAAAAAGAAATAGACTGATGTAGGAGAGAGACACAGCATGCGGGAACAGACAAATATGGAAAATGTTACATGAGAATAAAGGAAAATGTTTACTTAAATTTGAGAGTGTGCAAACAACAAGGAGAAAAACAGAAACTTGGGGGTGTATGTGAGAAGCTAAAACTCGAAACTTAACTCAATCCTATGCTGGTTCATCAGGAAATAATATCCTCTAAATCGAGTAGACTTATTCCCAGGGAAGTGTGCGTAGGATGCAGCCTGCAGTGCTTCTAAGTGCTACAAGTTTTGCAGAAATCTATACTATGCATGACTTATTATAGATTATTTTCTTTTAGAAATTCCCACTCTAAAATGATCTAGTGAGGAACAAGCTAGGAAGAGCAGCTGGTCTCCACAACTAAAGCAAATATATGTTGAAAATACAAGTTAAGGCCGCTTGACTCATGGGAATCAAAAAACTGCATCTCAAGCAGGTCATTTGAACTGTCAACAGGTCTCTGGTATTCCAAATAAAGATACCTATTTATCATGGTACTGCTGCTCTAATCACCCTCACATTTTAAAAAGTGTTAGTTACTTAGATCTTTTAGCACCACTTGTGAAGTTGTTTAAAATTGCAATTCTATCAATTGCACCCTTGGGGCTTAGCAGTCCCTGAACTCTAAGACTTTTGATCATCCAATACAAGGCAGGAAGAATAGCAGAGCAGTCTTTGCCCCTCTGTGCTCCTACACTGCAGATCTCACTTACATGAACTTTTTATACTGTCTTGTGATAGAACTTCAAAGGAAGAGAGAAGGAGGCTGGGAAAAGCTAAGGATAATTTGCAGTAATTTGCAACCCCACAGGTTGATTTTCCATCCTCGTAGGCCAGAGGTGTGGTTCTTCCTGTGCCAGCTTCAAGCAGATGAGCAAGAATTCCTGATCTTGGAAAGTAGAATGTCCAAGTGCACCTTAAAACACTTAAAGAAGTGGAGACAACTTGACTAATAACCAGTGCAAGTATCATAAGCACATCTAACAACTGCTGAAAGGTTGCTATCTGTTTTCTAAATAGAATTCAAGCTTTTATGGATCTAACTTTTAAGGTCTAAATGGCTTAGGCTCTGGATTCCTAAGGAACTATCTGACTCTATTTAAAAAAAACTTGCTTAGCTATTAAGATCAATGAAAGGGGCTTTTTGAACACTCCCCCACTTGCAGGGGCCTGCTTGCTGGGCGCCCAGAAAATTGCTTCAAACTTTGGAACACATTCCCACCAGAGTTAGAACTGGTTTCCATGCTCCCTGCTTTCATGAAAGAAAGCAAAACACATCTTTTCAATTGAGCTTTTTGCAATTATTATTACATTTTAGGTTGCTTTTCATATTCTACTGTATTTAATTTGATTGTTTTAGCTTCTATTTTTTGTAAATTCTGCAATATTTTCAAACTTTTTAATATTTTTTTGTAAATTAGCTTGGTGGTCCTCGGAGTGTGGTGTGGAAATCCCATATACAAAGAGACAAAAGGCTAGTTCTCATATTAAATTATGGTAACATTGAAAAACAACAAAGTGAGAGAACTTGCACATTAGTCAAAGTATGAATGCTGTCATTTTTTACTCTTCTTTGGACTTGCAAGTCCTTCTATCTTTCATATACAAGAGGAGAAAGTTGAAAGTTCCCATTTTTGTTCCATTCCATTTCCTTCTGAATGCAGTTTAATACTAACTGTATATGAAAGCTCTAAACATTCTCCTCTTGTGCACACAAGTTTTGTCCCTGTTTGTGTTCATAAAGAAAAACCTAGTTTTCAGTACATCTGATTTGGGACAATGATCAACCAAGTTTATTCCATGAGCTTCAGTCTGAAAAAGAACATGCACATATGATTTCCAGATTCATATTCAATGCTTGCCTGTTACAACATGCTGCCTCTGGATATACCACCACATTAGAAGCAGGTTGGCCAGTAGGTTATGTTATAATGTCTGCCACAAACTTGCTTAAAATAATTTCCTTCCCTTTTTACAGAAGGAAAGAAAAAGATTGCACATTTATAAAACTACCCAGCTATGTAATTAAGGATGAATTGTACTATTTGGTGCAGGGAACCATTTTTATTAGCCATACAGAATATTGTTATTTTCTTTGCATTTCTTTTATTTTGTATTGTTTATATTTACTTGTTTCCTTATTACTTGAATTGTTAAGAGCTGATCTGTGGCCAGAAAAGAATAGCAAGTGTGACTGAAAATAAATTATTGTATTAATCATAGTACAGTCTGTCACTGACTACCTTTGTTTTTCTTGTCTTAAGCACTTGATTAGATAGCTCCTGCAAATAATTAATCAGTAACTTTCAGTGCAACTCCAGAATATTGTTTAATTAATCTGCTTCGTGCAAACTCTCTTCATCTCCATCTGCTAAGGAAGTCAGGAACTTCGCCTTGTAAAAGCTTTCTATCAAAGTCAAGTGAAGGTTGAAATGTTACAGTTCTTTGTCTTTCCTTCCCAACCTATTAGACTAATAAAACTAAACAGCTTTGTGTTCTATGGGATAGATCAGAGGAAAATAAGAATGCCTTGTGACCAACACATGGATTTGGAACATGGTTTTATGCACATCTTTAAAGAGGTGCAGAATCATGCCTACTGGCCAGGTCCCCATCCCCTACTTGCATTTTGTATAATGTATGGGCAAAATGTTTAAGAGGGTGGTGACCAGGCAACTTCAAGCACTCTTGGATGAAAATGGATTATGTAGACCCATTTCAATTGGGCTTCAGGGCTGGTTTTGGAAGCGAAACTGCCTTGGTCGACAGACAAGGTGGATGTGTTGTTGGTGGGTGGATCATCTATCCAGATGGGATATTTTCAACCTACCCTGGATGGGGTTGCACTCCCCCTAAAGGACAAGGTTCATAGTTTGGGGGTGCTCCTAGACCCAGAAGGATCACTGGAGTCACAAATGGACTCTGTGGCTAGGAGTATCTTTTATCAGCTTAGGATGGCTTACCAGCTACATTCCTATCTGGATAGGCAGAGCCTGGCCACAGTTATTCATGCTCTAGTAGACTCTCATCTGGGCTACTGTATCATGCTGCACATTAGACTGCCTTTGAAAATGGTCCAGAAAGTTCAAAACAGGGCAGTGCAGCTATTAATGTGGACTGGCCCATGAGATCACATCACATCAGTCCTCTTAAAGCTGCATTGGTTGCCAGTGGAAGTCTATGCCCAATTCAAAATACTTGTTTTAACATTCAAAGCTCTAAACAGCTTGCAGCCGAGCTATCTGAAAGAATGCCTGGTTCCATGTGTTTCTACCTGACTTTTAAGATCATCTACCAAGGTCCTACTTAGGAAACCCCACCTAAATAGCTAATGCAGGCAGCAACCAAGAGAAGAACCCATTCAGTAGTGGCAGCCCTCTCTATCTAACAACTGCGCTGTCAGCCTTTTACTGCACAAGTATTTACCTTACGGTCTAAGGAATTTTCAGATTAGGAAGTTTCACAACTTATCATAAATTTAAACCATGAAAGCACAGTGGAAGCACCATCAAACCCTACTGGATCTAATGGGATGCACAGTTGCTAGAGCTGTTCAGTAATGAATAATGCTTCACCAATACTACAATGAACTCATGGGCATGTTTACACTTAATATAGGTGTAAAATATAATGACAAAGGAATTCAGAAGCATGTCAAAGAATACTTAATAGCCATATGATATAAGATTAAATTGATACATAATTTGCTTCTGTATTCAGCAAAAGTTAGAATTATCTATTTCATGTAATGTTACATAACTGAGTTGAGGGACAGTTTAAAAGGAAGCTAAATTTGAAGTCAAATAGGCATGAAACAGAAAAGTCTGGATATCTTGCACTGAACAGTAGGTTTTATTATATAGCCTCTAAGATGTCTCCAGCTCTGTGCTTATTTGTACTTTATGTTATATGTATGATTCTGTTTTCATGACATTTAGCAGCTCTAAATAACAATTGTTTTAGCATCTCTGAAGCATACATTCATTAACACTTATGAAGCATTCATAAAACATCCTACAGCTATGTCTTGTGAGAAGCTGCCTTCCAGGTTACCCATAGATGTTCAGTTTGTAACTATGAAAATACAATTGTTCTTACTTCATAAAATAATTGAGTAAACAATAAAAGTGATGAACTCTTTCAAGGAATGAAATCCAACTAGTGCCTCACTCTCTACTCCACAGCCTTCAGCACTCCTCGAAATCTGTCCTAGAAGGTTGAAGGCTCCCCTCCAAATGGTTTCAGAGGGAGTGGGATAGTGGAAGAATGGAGTCAAAGCCTGCTTGTGCAATGCTGGATGCTCCCAAAAAATCTACATTTACTATACAGTAACAGTTTAGAACACCAATATATTGCTTATTACAATCCTGTTTACACAGTTTTCCAGGAGTATTTGCACAATTGCCAATACAGACCCTAGACCTAGCCATGGTTTGTTGCAGTAATTTTAATGGCTCTACTCCAAACATGCCTAAGAACACATCTGTTCCTACGGAAGGGTTCACACAGCATGACAACCTGCAGGGATTTTGTTTTTGCTTCTCAAACAGACTCTGGGCTTGCCAGGTGATAGACAAGCTAAGTTCCTGGTTCAGATGCCATGTGCTAACAAAGCCCTGGCTTCTTCAACTGTTCCTGCTGGCAAGATAAGCCAAGTGGGACAAGTCAACCTTTGTGCAATAGCATGCAAACTTGTTCACGCTGTTTTGGAATTTTAAAAGGCATTGGGTTGCCATGACATGCAAATAGCTCATTGTTTTGCAGCCATTTTCCCATTAATAAAAAATTACCATGTTGTAAAGGCATGGTTTCCCCATCTAGAGGAGCCAAATATTTTCATTTCATCTGGCTCGACAGGGTGCTACAAACTAACATGTAAGCTTCCATTAATCTTAGAGGGATATAAGGGCACTCTGTGTCTTGCAGGAATTGACATAACTCAAATGCAGGCATAACTCAAATAATTAGATATTAAGCAGAATTGCATTTTTACCATGTATCTCACCTACCTTCCTGTGTTTTATACGAACAATTAAAATACGATTTCCAATTATATATCTTTTTGCCTTTTGTCTTTAACCTTTACATAGTTATGCATTTACATTTACATTTTGTTGTTGTTGTTGTAAACATCTGTTCACCTGTATTTCTGGAATTTAAAGAGGATGAAACCAATAATTTCTTTTGAACATTTAGCCCTTGTTCCTTCAACTGTGTTTAGACAATCAGAAGTGCTTTATTATTTCAAACGACAAGATTCTTCTACAGCCCTTCTGTAAGTAAGCCCCTTCCATGGTGAAAGATTCCCCCAGAAGCTCACAAAGCTCATACTGTGATTGGTGCCTTCTGTCTGCCCTACCCCAATGTGTGTTTACAGTTTCTGGTGCAGAGGTATACTGCATCTGAATAAGGAGGTTTCATTTAATTTACATTAGTAATTTTCACTGATAAAGCAGTCCCCATAATTTTGACTCATTTTTCAAAGCAATCAATCAAATACATTTTGTGGTGTTAACTGAACTAGCTAATTATAATGTGTGAAACAATAATTTGTTTGTTAGTTCAGGAACCATTTTCAAACAATTCCATTGTGCTCACCAGTATTCTAGGGTTTCATCAGAAAGAAAATAAAAAATTTACCATCTATCATTTCCATAACTTGGTAATTTAACTGTCAAATGAAGTAATACCAGGTATGACAAGAGAAAACCACAAGAAGGGCAGAGACTCTCATTAGCATACTGCTAGACTCTTGTGGTTTACTAATGATGGAATTTTGAATAGGAAAACTATTAACAAGGTACGTGAATGTTGCTTCATATACAGCTCCACTCTGTATTGTATAAGATTATACACCCACATACACATGCTGTTCAGCATACAGCAGTCACTGTCTTGTTCATGGAAACTAGAAACGTGCCACTGTGAGCAGAGAAATGGATATTAGCCAGAAATGAGAGGAACTTTCTTAATTGCCTTGCAGTGTAGGGCCATCAAGAGAGAGGCACCAAGACATGAACTTGCATTCTTCCAAGATCCCACCATGCCTTATTATGGAATTCTTCTCAGTTTCAAAGAGAGGTGGCATGGAGATCGGAGGAATGGAGTTGTTCAAGGAACACAGGAAACTGCTCTATTCTATTCTATTTATTCTATTTTATCCAAGAGCTTCAGGTATGGTGTGGCATCAAATAAATGAATGAATATTCTAAGAGAGGCCACTGACCTTGCTTGGCACAGTATTGGCCACGCTGCCACTAGTGGATCCACAGTTTCAGACAAGGCCTTTCCCCATTCCTTTGCATGAAGGGCATGTGCTGCACCACTGAGCTATGGACCTTCCCTACAGGAAGTCCAAACATGAGTTCAAACATAACTTGAGCACACAGGACAAGCTGTGCAGTTATTTGACTTCAGGTCAGCGTGGTTACCTTCCCATGCTGGCATGCCCTGCTGATAACAAACAAATCATGAGAGGAAAAAGGGTTTCTATAAACACAGTTTAGCTGCCTTGATAAAGAGGCTTTTTACAAGCTCAGAATAAATTGGCTGCCTTCATTAAATATTTGTTTGGCTGAATTAAGCAATTCTGTATAATGAAGATTTATTTTTTCCTGTATCTCCACTGGGATTAAACCCTGCTGTTTTTGCACTATGGCAGGGCATCCTCCTTTGTCTCTTCTACCCTATATTAGGTGGACACTCCTGACTATTATCTCAATTATATTTGAAACTCAGCAATGTTATACTGTCACTGTGATTTTAAAAATGCTCATAAACCAAGAGCAGAATATAAACTTGCTATCAAAGCTGCCGGAGACTCTAAAATATCAGGCTTTCTGCTGGTGAGTCAGTAAGTCTACTCACATATATTCTTAATCATAGGAAACATGTACAAGCAATATGTTATTGTGCCCATGGAAGTCTATGTTAACAACACCCACTTTATCCAAAAATTATTTATGTATTTATATTTCCATTTCTGTGCCACCAAATACTTAAAAAGTCTTTAAATGGCTTACATATAAATACATTTTTAAATATAAAACAATGTAAAAAGTTTAAAGCCTTAAATTTTTAAAATCAAATATAGCCACAATACAGCTAAATTTGACATTTTGGGATTTTTGCAGATCACTCTTTCTGAAATAAGATAATGCAATCACACTTAAACAATATTTTTCAGTATACAGTATTTAACTAGAATTCACAACAGTGTTAATTTTGCATTACAACAGCATTCTTCATTCAATGTGTGGCACAATATTGATTTATATTCACATTATAAGATGACATGGATTGTTTAGAATCCTTCAAAAGCTATTCCTTAGTAAATACATTAGCAACTAAAATAATGCTAATCACATTATTAAAGCTTTGTGATCATATGTTGCATAAAGAAAAATAAAACCTCTGTGCTATTATTGTTTCACTTTTATTCTCATTCCTTGCACATTTACCTATTTAGTTCTGAGATTATGTTGCTCAGAGTCCACCAGAGATGCAGAACAAATAATTATAACATATGCCATAGACTGAGTAAAGTAAAACATGGAATACAATTGTTTTTGAGATTAATTAGTACAAACCAAGAAACACCTCTTTGTAAGGACCTGAAAAATTACATACATCCCAATCCTACACATCTACTTTGGTGTAACTGCTTCTGATCTTGCTGCAGAAGTACTATTGAGAGACTGCAAGTTGTTACATCTGTATTCCACTCTTTATCCAAGGTATTCTTACTGGTAAGAGGGAAGGAAAAGACAACCAAAGTATAAACCAATATTTCTTGCACAGTCGAGCTTATTCTCATTTCAGTGTGCGCAGGTTGCAGTTTTTTAACATGATATTTAGTTCATCTTTTTTCAGTTTTGAGAGCACACAGAAGAACAAGATTTTGGTTCTCGGTTTCATGTTCAGCACTTTATAAGCTCCTAGTTGCAGCTGTTCTTCGAAGTTGCAGTTTCCATAGTTGTGACACTCAATTTTGTTTGTGTGTGTACATGTGTGTGTATGCACATATTACTAGGATAAGATCCTACCAGCTCCACCAGGTCTGCCACTATCAGATGTACCTATTATTAGCTATGGTGCCTTTTCTCCATTAGCCCTAATGGGCGTCAGTCATGGCTGATGGGATTATATCCGCTGCCACTGGCCCTTGATCTCCACCTATTCGTACAGTCAACAGACATATAAGTTACATATGAATAGACTTTCCCATTACAGCTTGTAACCTGACATTTTTAAGACCTTTGCATGAAGGAACCACTGAATGTCACCCTATTCTTACAAAGAAGCTACTGCAACTTGTATTCTTAGGCAAGTTGCAATCAGCATTTTAAAGGAAAGGCAGGATATACATATTTTAAGGACCAACATTAAAATGAAACAGGTCTTGTGAACTGGGGTATGATTCAGTTCTCAGGATCTCCAGCTAGGGCTGGAGAAATTATTTATTTATTTAGAAAATTTCTATGCCCTCCCATTCACCGAAGCCTCAGGGCGGCTTACAAATAAATCAATTAAAATACTATAAATTAACAATATAAAACAAGTTAACAATATAAAATAAGTCACCCTGGCCAAAGAATAAAATAAATAAATACTATTAACAGTTAAAATGACGTTTGAATAAAAAGGTCATTTACTGCCTAAATACCCACAGAGCCACTGCCCATCAGTGGTAGTGAACTCAGGCATAATGGACCAAAGGTCTGACTCTATGGAAGGTGCTTTCCTAGGTTCCTGTGTGAAGCTAGAACATCTTGGATAAGCTTAAGGTTTGTTTTTTTAACTGCAGCTATGAGTTGATTGTGCTGGAGTCTCATCAGCTCCTGGGTCCTCTTAACAACACTTTCAATGGGTTTCAATTCTTCCCACAAATTAGTGGTGCATTTTCATTCTAACATTTATCTAACCAGCCCTTTTGAAATAACACCAGTTGATCATTGTGCTGTCACTAAACTCTATCAGTATTAATATTTATAAGAAAGGGGAATAATTTTGTAATTATAAATACAACTTGCATCAGGCTGCTTGAGAAGCTGTTCCTATAGTGACAACCATTGTATGAACTTATCTAACTTTCATTTAATACCCTGAAATAAAACTAACAACACTTGGAAAATTGCCTGCCTATTTCCAGTTTTGTTAATTTACAACCTAGAGTAGAAACCCATGTTCATATGCACATTATTGTTTTTAATTACTCAGTTTGCAGCAATATTGCAGAAACAAGTCATTTACAAGATAGAGCTCGCCAAGACTGATGATTAACAGATGTGTGGACAGGAATATGTTTTTTAAAGAGAGAGAAACAGTAATCCTAGAAGATAAAAATTAAAAGGTTCTTATGCAAGCTAATTGCTCTATTTACTGCACTTTTCATGAATTAGCTCCTACTGTACTAAAGCTAAGGAAGTCTGTTCTCAATGTATCACATGTTTTTCTCATTACTTAGTTCACTAATGGAAAATGTTCACTATTCCATTGATAAGGACCTCAGAATAATTTTTCAGTAAGCCATGCCATCCCTGTAGACGTTTGCAAACAAGGCTCTGTGCATCTTTTCAAAAGAGCAACATGGCTGAGATTTCCACATCTTCCCAGCAGCTGACTCCCTTCCCCCACAAATCATCACCTATACAAGGGGTGGTGAATAAGTGCATTTTGCAAAAAGCTTGGGATACTTGCAGGAAATCATTTCACTCCATTATATAGACTCTGGAAACCTACTGCTTGATTTTGCTCAGTCTTTCCTGTGCAGTAACTGCAAAATCTTTCCCTTTTCTTGCTTTCTGTGCAGCAAGGATTCTTTTTCATGTCAGGGTCCTTTCTCATTTTGATTACTCTAATTTACTCAGTAACTTTGCAGCTTCTTTCCTTTTCCATCAAGACAAAACACCTCAGCAAAAGTATTTCTCTTCACTTGAGCTATGCTATTGTACTTCAAGTCTTCACAATAGTCCTTCTTTGTTCTTTTCATCACCTTTAAACTCTTATTATTTTTAATGCTTTTCACCAGTCTGTCCTGATAACATTTCTACCATTAAGTCTCTTCATCATTACATTATTATAATGCTGAAGCCTAAACACTCTCTGCAACTTTTGCTTCTTTATCCCTTCTCATCATTGTGCTACAATGCCTCTTATTTACAATGTATCAAACTATTTTCTCTTTCTTATTTCTTTTTAAACATCTTTGCAAAAGACTATTCCTAATGATTTTTAATTTTATTTAAAGGATTACTGCCCTGACTTTCCAACCACAATGTAATCAGTTTAAAATAAAATTACATACACACACACCAATAGACAAGAAAGATACTTAAAGTAAGATAAAACTACACTATATAATAAAATTGTGCAAGATGGGGCTAAAAGCACTGAGATAGTAAAACGCACATGCACACACACATGAAAAGATTAGCTAAGAGCCCTAGAGAAGAGGATGGTCTTGGCCAAGTGCCTTATTGGCATGAATAAAGGTACCGGGTGAACTTCCCTGTGGACTGAATTCCAAATCCAGAATGTCACATTTGACAAGGCCCTTTCTGCAGTAACTTCTCACTAAAAATTGGCAAAGGAACCCTGAGAACAGTCTCAACTGCAGAAGGTATGCAGATATAAATGTGGGGGATACTCTTCAATTGACCTGAACACAGGATCTATAGTGGTTTAAAGATACCTTGAATCTTGCCAAGAAATAAACTGGAAGCCAGTAGATTTTTCAGGATTGGCAATTCCACAGGCAGTAGTCAACTATCCAACCACTGTTTTTTGAATCAGCTGAATCTCCCAAGTGTTTTTCAAGGGTGGCTCCATGGCTAATACAAATGTTGATGTTACCAAAGCAGGGAGAACTGTGCCCTGATCATCTGTTTCTGGGGAGGCATACAGCTTCCTATCATCCAAAGTGGGTAAAAGACACCCCATACTTGAGACACCAATCAAGCCTTTGCAAGCAAAGCTAGATTAAGAACTTAAGATAGAGACCTAAAGGAAGAGCTTCTTAGAACAGAATGAAATCTGATAACGTCTGAGATGAAAAACACCTATACATTGATCTTTCTATTTTCAACAGTTCCTTCTCTCTCTAGTTTTGCTCTTGTTTTCATTTTGTACATTAGTAGGAAATCATGGGTTGAATCCAAGCAAATAAATCATACTTAAGTCTACCAAGCAAAGTTGGTCATAATTAACTTGAGTCCTATCGACTGCAATGGAGTTTGTCAAATAAAGTTGCTCTGAATCAAAGGCTATGTTACAATTACTATAAAATAACTAGTAGTTAAGGTTGACAAATGTAATAATGTGTTTATAATAACTGGGTAAAACTAGACCACTCTGCTAATATACATATATATGTAGTTAAGTGCAATGCAATTCAAACTTTACCACTAAGTTTTGTGAATATATTACCATGGCACTTGCTTTTCTCCACACCATTCTATTCATACTACTCTTACTTGTCTCTAGTCCAACTGTAATATCTATTTCCACAAAGAACTGGAAGAGATATACAAAATAACAGATAATAATCTTTTTTTTAATGTAACCTTTAAGTAAGAGTATCTGGTATTATTAGCAGCTTTTAGTTAACTTGGTGTCAGTGTCTCTCTTTCTTTTTTGAGTATGGATAATATAATGAAAACAGCAGAGACAATATGACTGTTTGAAATTGATACTCAGTTACAGCACTGTGCATTTAAATGTTAATAAAGTAGTTAAAGCACAAATGCATGTAAATGAAAAATAAATTTAATTATAAGAGATCAAATGTTTACAGGTTTATCTAATTAGATAGTTCACTTTCATTATAAACTACTCATTTTATTTATTTACTGAAATCCATGTGTTTTCAATGTTATAAAAATAAATCCTTAAAAGTAACACAACTGAGAAGCAGAAAATAAACCTCACCTGAGAAACTCAGAAGCCAGATTCAAGGGGGCTTCCCATGAGGAGAGGCATCTGTGCTGTTGTACTACCCCGACATTCCCTCCCATTCCCCTTGGAATTCTGCATGGTATCAGCTGCCTTGCTATCCTGGTACTAGGCTTAGAAGAGCATCTATAGCAAACATCAGACAGTGTGGAACGGAGCAGGATGCATTATGTGAAGTATAAGTCATTTAGCGCTGCAAAGATAATAATCAGAATTAGACATTATTATTAATGCATATACCACTTAGTATATAATCCTGTGTGCATTAGACAGAAAAATGGCCTAGTGGGAGCTGAAGGCCTTTTTACTGTCCAAACTTGCAGAAGATTGAAATGAAATGCTTAAGAGATTTACAAGTAACAGTAATGAAATCTCAGCTTAAATTTTATTTATTTATTGGATTTATATGCTGCCCAACTAGCCATAGGCTATCTGGGTGACTTACATCATTAAAATCCATACAACATAAAACTATACAAAACACACCTAACAATATACAATCAATGCCATTAAAAATAAAATTGTAAAAAGCTATCTAATAAAATCAAGATACACAACATAAAAATAATATATACAGTGTGTGTGTGTCAAAAATAAAACAATACCATTAAAATTAATCCTATCAAAATCTAGCATTAAACAATTGGCAGCAGTGCAGTAACATAAAATATGATTAAAACATCAATAAAAACCAAGGGATCACCTAATCAAAATAACTACAAAACAGGCTATGTCTTGAGTTGGTGCCTAAAGACCTGAAGGGTAGGCACCAGCCATATCTCCAATGGAATTGAGTTCCAAAGTGTGGGAGCTATGCTCGAGAAAGATCTCCTTGCAAACTTCCCCCTCAAAAGCTGCTGAGAGGTCCAGGAGAATCAACAGGGTTACAGTCCCCACTTCTCTCCTGGCAGAAGTCCTCCCACAGGGCAATCAAGGCAGTGTCTATTACAAAACTAGGCTTAAAGCTTGTCTAAAATGGGTCTACTCAGTTTCCTCCGGAAGATCCTGGACTGCCTGGCCACAACCTGCCTGATCACCTTGCCCAAAAAGGGCATCACAGCAGTTGGTCAGAAATTGTTCATATAAGCTGAGCCCAGGGTAAGTTTCCTAAGGAGTGGCACAATAACCTCTGTTTACCACTCCCTCTCTAAAAGAGGCATTGACAAGCTTCTGGACTCAGACTTGAGCACCCTCTATAGCTTTGCTTACCAACCAAGAGGGGCAAGGATCAAGCGGGCAGGTCATAGGCCGAACAGATCCAAGCACCCTGTCTGCATCATCAGGTCGCAAAAGCTAAAACTCGTCTAGTAGAATGGAACAAGACACACTGGACACCTCTGCTGATGGAACCAGAATAACTATGGAGTCCAAGTCACTCAAGCAATTTTAGCCTCAAAGCGTCATGCACTTTCCTCACAGCAGGCCTAAGAGAGTTCGATCAGATCTCCTTTAGGGCTAGGATGCAAAAAAACCCTGAACCACATGGAAAAGCTCTGCTGGGTGACAGGATGAGAATGCAAGGCTAGCAGTAATAAAGCACTTCCTCGCTAGCTTCATCACCATGGAATAGGCTTGATAGGGTACTAAGCTATACTTGGCCAGATTAGTTTTGAATTCTCATCCACCTGTGGTCTAGCTATGTTCCCTCTTGTGTTATCACTCTCAGTTTGTTGAATATCAAGGAGCCAGCCTGGCTCTGCGAGAGAGGGTAGGTGATTGGAAGGGATTGCATCAATCGCCTGGGCCTACACAGAACAACCTGAGTGTTGACAGGACACCTACCATGCTAATTGGAAAATCCACTCAAGCTGCCTAGAATCTGCTTGGATCCATCAGCCTCTGGGGTGGACCAACCTAATGGTTCCTGCACCCCTGCAGAGGGGAAAAGGGGCCCTTAGTTCAAACTTCAGGAAAACATGATCTGACCATGGCAGAGGGGTCAGTGTTAACCTTGCAATTCCCAAGTCACCATCTTCCTGCCCAGTTGAGAAAATCAGGTCTAGAGTGTGACCTCTTATATGTGTTGGGCTGGTGATATGTTGAGATAGTCCCGTGGCTATCATGGCTGCTATGAAGTCCTGAGCTGCCCCAGATAAGGCAGCCTCCACACAGAAGTTGATGTCTCCCAGAATCA
This sequence comes from Varanus komodoensis, assembly GCF_004798865.1. Taxonomy (NCBI): domain Eukaryota; kingdom Metazoa; phylum Chordata; class Lepidosauria; order Squamata; family Varanidae; genus Varanus; species Varanus komodoensis. The sequence goes on from NW_025335941.1 coordinate 33,984,082, forward strand.
ACATCCTGGGGGTCCCCAGTGCCGTATCAGAGACTACCTCTGCCAGTTCAGGCAGGGAGGCTGTTGGGCAGCAGGGTGCATGGTACACGGTACACATGCAGAATCCCTAAACTATCTTGATTGCCTAATGCAAGATAAGGGAACTCCAGGACTGCTCCTGAGTGAACAGGAATAGAATCATGATGACAAGTGCCATTTCCCCCTCCCTGACCCTCATGGTGATGCTGGTGCTGCACCAAGTATCCAGGTGGACAAAGCTGGGACAGGGTAAACCCCCCAGACTCATCTGCCCAGGTCTCTGCAATGCATGTCAGGTTGGTTCCCCCAATCCACAATTAAATAATGGATAAGTGAGGTTTTGTTGTGGGCTAATCTGGCATTAAACAACAGTGTCTGACGGCAAACTGGCATGGTCACCAGGAAGTCTCTGGCTGGGGGAAGGACCAGAGGAGAAGAGAGCAGTAAGACATCTGTCTCCTCATCTCCTATGCTAGCCTGTCCAACCCCCAACCCCATTATTTCACCTCGCCCCAAATCACTGGGATTGGAGCACCCACACGTAATTGTCCCAGTGGGCGAACGGCAATAGCTGACTGCTATTGCACTACTAAAAACAAATTTTCTACTGAGAACAACTTAGCTAATATTAAAAACAATAACATGAAGCAGCAGCATGATGAATTATAATCAATTACATGCCCGAGAAAGCCTGGCTGAACAGGTGGGTTTTCAGGAGGTATTAATGTATACCACATTTTCTGCATCCTGAACTATGTGAATGGTAAATACATGGTAATTTATTTATCATCTTAAGAAAAAATGTTATAAGCACACTGTGCACATATCTGAAGGAAAGCTTCTTTCTGTATTAACCTGCCAGTTCCATACTTGCACTGGGGGAAGAACGCCCAGATAGAATGAGGGATATATGGGTTCTGCTAACAACATTGTGTCTCTGTTTTTAGATTATCAGGGGTACTTTCCTTAACAGAGTTAGGGTTTTTATTTAAGAATGAAAATATACTTGTATATACTAATGCACTTTAACACTAATTTCCCCAAAAGAGGAAAAAAAATGTGCACACACACCTCCATCAATATGTTCACACTTTAGTTTATGCAGGAGGGATGCATATTTTTGGTCAGGTTTTTTCTGTCTTGTTTATCATCTTTTTGTATGACTAAATTTGTGTACAATTCCTGGAAAGATGAAAGGTGATCCTGACATCTGTGCAATCTGTGCAGCTCAAACAACAACAACAATCCACTGTGGAATCTATTGGCCAGATGCAGAGAAATCCAAACTCATTTGAATCCATTGAGAATTTCCCTGAGATTCCTAAATAGAACTTCCTTCACAGTGGTATCCTAACTCTGGAATGCTCTATCCCAGAAGGTATACCTGGAAGAGGTACACCCACCATCTTGAACTATGCAAGGTATCATCCAATATGGCAGCCAATGCACATTAAATCAGAATGTAAATGCGAGAAGAGTGCACAGGAGGGATTGCATTCAGCATCTATGTCTTTTGACCCTGCTTGTGAAGGAGACAGGCTAAGGCACCACCATGATACATCCTAGCCCATCACAGCCTTGCTTTTCATTGCCCCATCCCTCAGAATGCCCCCCTTGTGCCTGTTCTGAAGTTGCTCTTGTGACTTTAGAGCTGCAGTCAGTGCAGAAAGAACCGTGCTGGCTGTAGAGCTTAATGAAAAGTGCTCTGAGGCCAGAATAAGCATGGACCAAGGTTAGAGGTTCAAGCTGGGACTCTTTAAAGATGAAGATGAATTATTAGTTTTTGCTCTGCTGATGTTTTAATAGTTGCACACTGTATGATTTTGCTTTAATTTCCCACTCAGCTAAAAAGCAACAATTGAAGTGTTTGACTTTGTTTTGAATGGTCCTCACTATTGAAGCTAAACACACATTAGTTTCAAGGGTTCTTCCCTACACCCAGCTGAATACTCCCAATGTGCCTTTGAAGGAGGAAATGCCAGCAGTAAGACCAAAAGTACTAAGGATCATTTTACTAGAATAGCAAATCAAAGGTTTGATGTTATATTTAAAAAAAAAAAAACAGAAGCCATACATTTTCTAGAAAGCAATCTACAATTACCCTCTGAATTGATATTCCTTTGCAGCCCAATGGGAACAGAAGTTGTTTTTCTATCAAGCCTCTTCTTTAGTTGTACTGATTTGTACCCTACCCTTTTCCAAGGAGCACTAGTTAGTATCATATCTTCACAACAACCCTGGGCATTTGTGCTGCAAATGCCAGTGACGTGTTCAAGACTACTAACAATGGATGTTTATGCATGAAAGGATCTGATTCTGATGTTTTCTCATCCAAACCCCACCTGCTGTCCACTGCACAACACTGACTTTCTTATGAAAATACATACCTCTGATTTGTCTAATCCCCATTTGTCTAATAGAAATGTAATGATAACAATAATAATAATAATAATAATAATAATAATAATAATAATAATAATAATAAATGTTATACAAATGCATGAAGGTTAAAGCTATGAAGGGTACTAGCCATTCTAGGTATATACTATATTCAGGATCAAAGGCAGAACACGTCTAAACTGAGTTGTTAGGTGATGGGATGGCTTTTCCTTGTGGGCTTCCTGGAAGCATATGGTAAGCCTCTGTGGGAAACAGGTTGCAAGATTATATAAGTCTCTGGACTGATGCAATAGGTCTTGACTAATGTACTTATTTCCTGGATGGCAGACATGCTAGTCTCTTGCATGAAAACCAGCAAAAGATCTTGTGGCATGTTAAAGATGAACAAATGCATTAGGATATTATCTTCCGTGGACATGGATGAAGAGTTTGGTGTTTACAAATGGCCCTGAATGCCTTTGCACCAAAGCAGCTGAAATGGTACATTTCCTGTATGTTTCTGCCCAACTAGTGAAACAGCCTTCCAAGCCTCTTCTCTGGGTGTCATCACCCACAATGTGTGAGACACAGCTACTAGGAAACATACTTTTTCTGTAATAGCCACATCTGTGCGATGCTTTTTTCAGATATCTGCCTGGCATCTTCACTGCACACATTGCATACATTTTAAAGTTTCTTCTTTTAGCATACATTTCATCCCAATGTGTTGTTCTGATTAGATTCACACCACTAGTTTCTCAATGTTCTCAGAATCTTAAACATGATTTAATATGTAATAGTGTATTACTTTAATACCATTATTGTTGTGTTCTTCACCTTTTTCTTTTCTTTTTTCTTTTTGTTATTTCATTTTGCTGTGGTTTGGTTTAATTGTAAATCTCCCTAACAGTACTTGCCAGTTTGGCAGTTTAAAAATCAAACAAACAAACAAACAAACAAACACAAAGCTTATGCCATAATACAGTCTGGCAACATGTATTTGTGCTTATGTTCTTATGTCACTATTGCTATCACTATCATGACACATTAGGACCTTTGGCTGACTTGTAGTCAGTATCACTTTAATTCACTTGTGCTGATATCAACTAAAGATTCCTTAGATATCATACATTTAGAGCAGAAGTAGAGCCAAATTCCATTTCAGAGAATTCTTGGGGCTTCATTCCAGGGATGCACAGAGCAGAAAACAAAAGGGGTGAACCCAAACTATAAGACAGACAGACGGACGGACAGACGGACCGACCGACCGACCCGCACACCATAGCATGCAGTGCTGTCAGCAATTTAGACTCAAAAGGCATTTGTATCTTTTTGAGTGGAGAAACTGCATTAAAAATTGCTTTTTGTTTTTTTGGAGGGGTGGGGGAGGAAGATGCTGCAGCCTTCTGGGAATCATGGGGGGACAGATCTGGCCACCAAACCAAAGATTATGCAGCCCTGGTTTAAAGAATGCAGTTTATATGTTTTAGTTTCAAGGATAGCTATTGCTGACATTCAGAAGAAATCTGAATTAAAATAAGTCACACATTGAGTATGGTCCCACAAACAGCCCCACTCCCCCAATATCTTATTTAAATTCTGAATATGCAAGCTGTGACCATGAGTTGGTTGTGAGAGGGTTAAATAACCATTGCAAAAACCAGGGTCACTTTTAGGATTAGGTGAGGTTTGTTTAACCTTTGTCCAACCCACCTCTACTGGGTTCATATGACATGAAATACTGCAGTTGCACTTTGATCACACTGCAGATGCAGGATAACATTGTGGCTCAACACTGCTTAAACGAGCTGCAGTGACTGAGGAGATCTAGTGAACGTTTTGCACTGGTACATTCTGGAATCATCATGTGGATACCTATATATTTACAAAAATGGAGTAACAATTTAATTCACTCTAAGGTGAGTGAACACTCGCTGTTTGGAAACTAAATATACTATTTAGATGACTAGGCTTAACATAGCTTAGTAGAAAGCTTTATCCTTGGAATGTGGTGTTGTCTGTATAATTGATTGTTTTCAAGGTGAAGTGAGAATAACTATTTTTCAATGTTATGGCAAACTGCTCTTTACATTTTCCAAATGGAAACACTGGTTGCATAGCAATTTTAAAAAGTAACAACATAGTTTATGCTACTCTCAGCTGACAACTTGCATTTCAATGTTTCAAGTTTCAAACAAACTTCAGTGTTAGCATGTTGCGCCTTAGAGCTTTAACATGTGAAATATAAAGTTTGTTTTCACCCTACTGAAAGCATAACAAAATCTTATACTGCAGTGCTTTACATTTTTGATGCAAATTCAAAGGAGAAAAAGCAAGTAATGCAATTTGGTGGAAAGTAGGATGTAATCTTAACAACCACAATATCATTATATTTTACCCATTTTAACATTTTAAAATGTTATAAAAGTATAATAGTTTAAATTTAACTAAAGTTATACACTTCTTTTGCTAATACCTATCATTTGTTGAAAATATCTATAAAATGTATAATAAAATGTGCGTACCACTTAAATGCAATCAAGTGGCATATACCAGATTCAAAGCTGGAACAAGAACACTAACTTAAATCTTCTGCCAATACTAATCTAAACTATAAATTAATGTATGGTAGGGAATTAGTACTTCACCCACCTTCATGAAATCGATGTCCTGTTTAAGTAGATGCCTGTAGAGTTCTTATGTACAAACCGTAATGTAAAGTTTTGGAGGGATGGATGATGAGCAGAACTAGAGCGTGACATGCAAGTACAATTCACATAACCAGCCCTCACTGATGTATTCTATGACCTTCTGCACTGGGCTTTAGAGACACAGAGGTCACATTTGGATGAAATGCTAAACCATTTTTGGTTTAAGGAAGAGGTAGAGAGAAAGTGCTTGAGTTAGTTAGAAGTTGCACAGTGCTACACCTTGGTTTAGTATTACATCTGAAATAGATCATACGTAAAAATGGAGATTTTTATTATATGGACCAGTATACAGGTATTCATAATACTGGTACATTTCTACAATTCTTTTGGAATTGTATCATGATGCAACATCTCTTTGAAAGTTCTCAATGTGAATATTAAGTGTTCAAATATATTGTAATGGAATTATTCTTGGTTATTATTAAATAATTAATTAAATGTATGCATGCTGTCCTACCATAACAAGCAACTTGAATACATAATGCAGAAATTCATAATTAATGTAATATGGAGCAGGGGGGAAATCGAAATGTATTTGAAGTTTAATTGCCACAACAATATGAATGAAAATAAATACAATAAAAGCATGATCTAAAAACAATGTAAACAAGCATTAGCTTTAAAAGTCTATGTTTAGCTCCAAAAACATTGCAACAAGCACTTAACTGCAGCACCAGTTTTAAGAAGTGAGCAATGCAAGCTGTGCACATAAACATCACTACATAAAGAATGTACCCATGGCTAAAGAGTTGTGATGGCTGCATGCCCAAGACATGCAACGCAAGCATTTTTTGGAATCGTTCATGTGAATAGCTTTATTTAAGCTTAATACAATGAAAAGTCAGGAAGCAGGAGTAGGGAACTGTTTGGGGGTAGAGGGAAAATTATGCCACATCCACCTCTTCTAGGGGCAGATTACATCAAGGGCCATGTCCAAGTCTGATGGGAACATTGGCTGGAGCTCTAGCTGGTACTTTGGACAGGAATCAGCTTTTCTGTGGGGCTCCCCTTTGTTGTATGTGGGGTTCCCTGAGCTGGGAAATGGTTGCATGCAGTACAGATGCCCTGTCTGCATCAGCAGCTGGAGCCATAAATGTTTTCAGGTTTCTGAAAACATTTTATTAAGGAGCTAAAAGATTCTGTCAAAATATGAATCTTCGAATGAATCAATCAAAGCATTGTGCTATAGTAAACTACTGGAAATGTTGAAAACAGACTACTGTTTTAGAATTTAAAATCTCTTCAGCTTAAAAATAAAAGCAAAGTGAGTACAAAGGAAAATGGAGAACAGCAAAATTGATTATGAAAACTGAAGTCTTGCTGAGCTGTATTAAGAGCTACTTTTTTATTGAGCAATGTTAAAATATTTACACTGCAGCCCTTTCCTTGACTTCTGTCCTCTGGACATGATCAGGATTGCTTGAATGTCTCTTTGTGCCAACTGAGCTTTAAAATACGCCAGCACTGTAGATTCATGCCAATGTTGTACAAAATCAGCCTAACATTGCTACAGCAATGCTGAAAATGTGTGAGTTTGTGGGTGTGACAGAAAAGCAGTAGTGAGATTTCCGATGAAAAGACTCCTTACAAAAACAATCAAAATCCAGGACCCACAGAAGGCTAGGGAAGGCACATTGCTAACACTGGTTTTCTTAGGACTTCAAGCAATGCTCATCTCAGGTATCCAGATTTATGAATTCAACAGGAAAACAAATCTACTCCTACCAGTGAAAGTGTATCTCACAGAAATAAACAAAACAGGAAAAATCAGTGACAAGAGGGTAAACCAACTACTGGCACAAGGACCTTGCCACAAAGCGCAAGTTTCATTTATGCTTCCCAGGCTTGTGTAGTGGTTAAATAAACTTCGCTTCTTCGACATGCAGAAGTAGTCTCTCTCCACATACCCTGAGTATGCAGAAAGCTGGTCTGGTTGGCCATAAAATTACCAAACTCAGATAAGCTCAGGTAAGACTAGAAGTACTAGTCACATAGTTCCTTGTTTTCTTTGTACTATGATATTTCGGAAAGAAGCATGCCACACAATAATGACATTGTGTGTAACAGGAAAACATTTTCTTACTAATTTTATGGTATACCACTGACTGGTGAACTACCAAATCTGGAAATCAGACTGAAGACAGAGGAATTTGCTTGAAGTGTGAGAACAGAAAGACTAGTGAGCTGGTAAAACTCTCTTACAATTATGCACTGACCTAATGAGCATCTAAACCAGACCTGGGCATTGTACGGCCCGCGGGCCACATCCGGCCCAATGGCTGACCCTGACTGGCCCGCATGAGGTCACTGGCAAATTAAAAGTCAATGCAAATCTATATCATCGTAATATAGATGCAAGCAATACAACTGCACTTTTTAGTTTGAAGGATCTGCTAAATTGAATTGAATTTATTGCTTTTCATGTAATGTTAATGTTAATGTTTTTGTGAATATTCATTAGTGTTGTTCTGTGCTCCACATTTTCATTGTATCATTGTAATGTTTCATTTACTGTTTTTATGGAGATATCTATTGAGCAGAGCTGTAAGTGTATTGGTCTGGCCCTTAACAACAAAGTTTCTCATGTGGCCCCATAGGAAAATTAATTGCCCAGCTCTGATCTAGACAAAGAAAATGTTGTTGCCACTCCTCATCATCACTGAAGGAAAAAGTGACCTGCTTTTTGTCAGACTGTTCCTGCGAAGTGCTCTAGACCTGCTCTAGACAGTACTTTAAAACTGTATCATGCAGCTACATGTTTTCATTTTACCTCTACAATGAAACCAGAGTCCCTGATCTTAAAAGCTCCCTAACCCACTGCAATTGAGATTAGCTCCCAAACCTACTCTACACTGCAAATGAACAAAGATGTAGCTTCTGTGTACAATAACATAATGTACTAAGGTAATGTTAGAATAAATAAGGTAATGTCTGTTCTGGCTCTTCGTCTCTCTGGTTCCCCTGAAGCCCATTAAAAGTACTCACTCCACTCCTGCAAAGTCCTTGATGAATTTGTCTAACTTCCTTCCAGAGCCATCTAACTTGGTGGTCATCACTTCATCCTGTGTTAGGAAATTTCCTAGTTTAATTCCTTAGTTTAATTATGCATGGTGTGAAGGAGTACTTCCTTTTGTCCATCCTGAATATTTCACTGCTTACTCCAGTTCACCACCACTAAGCACCACATGTTTCAAGGATAAGAGGCAGAACACCCATTCCACACTGACTAAACCCTTATCCTTACATCTAACATGGGACTAAGTAAAATGGGTAGTTACTGTGGTAGCCAGTGTTTATCAGCTCTGCAGGTAAATGCAGGTCATCAAGAAAGGTTGCTGAAGAAATCTGGGTGTGATAAGTTTACATGGGTGCATGAAGTGATTGACAATGCTATATAAAGAAGAATCTTTTAATCTCAACTCTCCCCTTTGGATGTTAAATATTAGCTATCCACCCAATGAAAGCCAAATGCATGCAATAAGGTTAAGCAAACAAGCCCAAGAATAAACAAGAAATCTACAGCAGAAAGAGATTACAATACATACTGAGAAAAAAACAGCAATATTAAACTAAAGTGAAGACAGGAATGTTCTCAAATATTTAAAGGTGCTCGCCTTATTGCATATTCAGTAGGTCAACATGGTAACGACATATTTGCAATCTTATGTACAGCTGTCTTCTTCATGGAATTCTGCGCATATGCCTTTGTTTTTCTTCCTTATTGCAGACAGTCCTCCCATATTAGAGTGAAGTTGCACTTCTGTGGAAACTTTGTTGCACATAGACCACAACTCACTTGTAGAGCACCTGTTTTTGCATGCTCAGTCCATGGCAGTTCCAGGTATAATAATCTCAAGCAGCAATACTGAGGATGACTTATTCCTGAGGTCTTGAAGGGCTGCTATCAAAAAGACACAACACTAAGCTAAATGTTCCAATTGTCTGGCAGGATAAGGCAGCTTCATATGCTCATTTTGCATTTTCACAGCAGGTATATTAAAATGTTTTGCTTCAGGGAAAAACTACTTTCTTTTCATGCAGGTTGCACCATCTTTGCTAACATACATTTTTAATGTGGCATTGATTGTTCAGTCCACAAAGGCACCCAGATATGTGTTTGAACTATAACAGAGTTACAACTGCTACTATTTTTCCTTCCTCGTATTATATTGTGAATTTATTTGAAAGTAATTGTTCCTACCCTATACAGTGATAGTTTTGAAGCATAACTCTTACATAGCAAACATAAACATTGCACTGTTCTTTTCCCTCTCTCAGCAAAGTTCTATCATTTGTTGTTTCATGAAGTTTTCCATCTTCTCAGATGAAATGATCAGTTTACAAATTTTGCCCCCTCACCATCTCAAGGGAATAAACAGAAGCCTGAGTATGATATCGCAGCAAAGCTATACTCTTTGTTCTTCCATCTATTACATTTGGCAGACTATCAGCCTGTCATCAGATAATGAAACTTGCAGAGACATAGCATAACAGCTAAGGTACAGTTGGGTCATGCTTTGACTGATTTTGCTGACAAGCTCCACTGACTTCATGGGACTAAAAGCTTGTTTCTGCTACAGCTTGCTTTAGTTCTTTTCACCCAGTGCTGGTTACTTTGCATGTGAGCAACTAAAGTTAAAACCTCTACTAAATTATAAAGAAATCCACACTCTGTTTACAAAGTCAGCTACCTCATACCAAAACACCATGTTTGCATTTTTAAATATCAATTTCTTCTCTCTCAATCATGGAGTTGATTTTACTTTCTACTCCTTGAAATGTAAATTTCTTGAGTGCTCATATTAGAAATCACCCAGTAAAATACCTGTTGCAGGAAGACATTGTTGGCTTTAAAAGCAATCTTAGCAAAATTTCTTTACTGGCATACCCACCAAAATAGTAACTTTTCTTCTGACTTAACAACTTTAGACCAGTTGCAAATGTTTGTTCCCTCAACAGGATACTTGAACAGGTATTGCCCATCCACTCCAGGAATTCTTGCATGATACTGATTGCCTAAATCCATTTCACTCAGTGCTCAGGTTGGATTTTAGCAAGAAAATTACTGTGGCCACCCTGGACTACATCTGAAGAGAGACTGGGGTGAGCCTGATGTTGATATACTTGAATCTCTCAACAGCTTTTGATACAGCTTTTGATCATGGTGTCACTCTCCAGAAATTATCTAAGCTAAGAAGCAGTATACTGCCTTGCAGAGCTTCTGCTCTAACCCAAATGGCCAGAAGGTGATGCTTGGACAATATTACTTGGCCCTGTCCATTCTCCAGCTTGGGGTTCCTCAGGGATTGTTTTTGTCTCCCATGCTATTTAACATGTACATCAAACTTGTGAGTGGACTTATCTGGAACACTCTACCATCAGTAGAGATTATGAATATGCTAACTCAGCAACAACCTGACACTGGATCCAGACAAAACACAGTTTGTAGGTGATTCTTATGACTGAATGGTGAGAATTTTATCTCTTCTGGATGGGTTACATTGCCCTTGAAGGAATAGGTTTGGAGGTTGGCCATTCTCTTTGAGCCATCTTTGTCAATTTAGGCTCAGGTGAATTAAGTGGCATGGAGTGCCTTCTATCCGCTCTCGCTGGAAGCCCAGCTATGCACCTATCTGGACAGGGATGGTTTAATGTCATTAATCTAAGATCTGGTAATTTCAAAGTTAGATTACCACAATGCATCCAAGAAAGGCTATCCTCAAAGATAGTTCAGAAGCTGCTATTATGCAAAATGCAACTCCCAGATTAATAATTAGGACCACTGATTATGGCTCACTTCCACAGGCTTACTGTAGTCTTCTGATTGAGGGTGCTGGTTTTAACATGGCTGGGACTGCGTTTCCTGATAGAGCACTGCTCCCAAGCTGAATCTACCAGGATACTACAGTCAACATCTGGATTTTGGTGGCAACAATTAGAGAAGGACCTCCTCTCTGAGGCCCAGCTGGTACCAACTCTGTCATCTTTTTGGTGCCAGGTTATGCTTTCCCTTTTCTCCCAGGCATGTAATAAGATCAGGCATTTATGTCACTTTGTATTACAACTTTTACCTGATGAATTGTTTTTCCATTTAGCAATATATGTTATGCTTTTATTGTATCCACAGTGCTTTGTCCTTGCACTTACGTATTAATTGCATTTCTAAACAGCTGAATAGCAAGTGCTCTCTGCGCAGTTTGTGAACAGCAGCTACTGAGGGGAAGCAGGCTATGATGTGGGCAGGACTGCACTGTGACACAGGCAGACTTCAGCCCAATGAAGATCACTGTCAAAAACTGCGATTTCCATTGGGAGGCAAGATGTCACTACAAGAAGGGCATGTTTTTTGGTACTGCTGCTGTTTGAAGATAAAGGCATAATGCCAAGCAACACTGTTGATAGAATTCATAGACCTGACTTGCAATTTTGCCCTGATATAAATCAGGGAATGGTCTCGTTCATACATTCACCAGAGGCCAGAGCTGAAATGGAAGACAAGCATGAGCCATTTCTTTCCGCTTTGCAAATAATGAGCTATCAGGATTCTCCATGTGAATGGTCACCCCATCAAAGAAGAAGGGAAAAGGAGAATGTTCATAGCTTTGTGGAATACCCAGTCCCAGCTCACATGAGGAAATAACTACATGGGTGGTGTGAGTAGCTGGCACTAGTCCTTCAATTTCATAGTGCAGGGTTCCTTTGACTGAAAGTAAAAGCTACAACTTGGTTGCATTGATATTTAGCATCTGTTGAAAGCTGCAACTTAGTTGCATTGATTTTTAGTGCAACTTGATGACCTTCGAAATTTGTTACAAACTTGAGAAAAGGCTCTCAATTTTAAAGCATGCACAAAACAATCTTTTCATAAGGTTTGCCCAGATAATCAAAAACAGTTCCCCAGACTGGCTTTAAATTGGTTACCTGAAGGAGCGCTTACATCCATATATGCCCGCCCGCCGCTTGAGATCTGTGGGAGAGGCCCTTCTCCGGGAACCCTCCATGAAGGAAATTAGGAGGGTGAGTACTTGGAGGAGGGCTTTCTCTGCGGTGGCGCCCAATCTATGGAATGCGCTCCCCAGAGAGGTCCGCCTGGCGCCGTCATTTGTTTTTCGGCGCCAGGCGAAGAGCTTTTTATTCAAATGTTATTTTATTGTTAATATTATTTATTCATTTTATTCTTTGGCCAGGGCGACTTAATTTATATTGTTAATTTATATTGTTAATTTATCTTGAACAATATTTATCTTGAAATTTATTTATGCTTGTGAGCCACCCCGAGGCTTTGGCGAATGGGGCGGCATAGAAGTCTCCTAAATAAATAAATAAATAAATAAATAAATAAATAAATAAAATTATGATAACGTAAGTTAAGACTGGGACCTGCTGTTGCCCTCCACCCTGAGTCATTTGACAACCATGCAGTTGCATTTTAAAACTTTAGAAGGGAGGGTCTTCTAATATCACAGGTTTTCACACTTTGTGTAATCTTGAAAGGGCCACACTTCATTGCTCAGGCATTTTTCATCGAAGTTCGGAGTTTCTGTCTTCCCCTAAAGCAGGAGCAGGAAACCACTTTCAGTCCAGTGCCTAAATCTGACTTTGGAGAGGCTCTCAGGAGCTGCATTCCAGGGGTGGGCAACATTTATTTATGTTATCGCCGCTGTGAGACACTGCAAAGGGCAGAATATAATTTTTAAAATACATAAATAAAGTCAGAAAGTCTAGGGCAGGGGTCTCAAACTCCACTTACCTGGGGGCCGCTGGAAGTAGAGTCTGGGTGAGGCTGGGCCGCATCAAGGATTCCACCACCGCATTAGTGGTGGGCCGCTCATCCGGAGGCCGGCCCGGGCACCGCCGGCGCTTTGAAGGCCGCAGGGCCCCTCCCCCGTGCCCCACCCGTCCCGGCAATTAGCCCGCGGGCTGTGAGTTTGAGACCCCTGGTCCAGGGGATATCACAGATACCCACCTCCCAAAAAAGCATGTTTAATTGTACTTGTGGTTCTTGCTAATGTATCATGTAATGGAAAAGGAGCTGGTGGGGGTGGGGAGTAGACTGCTATGGAAGCCTTTTTATAAGTGCCATTTTATTTGAACTGTCTGGTCAGAATGGATAAGCTTTTCCTGATCCTAAGAGCTCATGCATATTGATGAAATACGCACTATTGCCAGACACTGAAGCATTCCTCTTGAATGATCCACCCACATTATAATGGTGAGTGTAGCATTTTTATTAACACAAGCACACTATCATTTGAACATGCTTTATGCTTTCAGAGCAAGTCGTCATGCAGACATGGATGATTCAAAAGCCAATTAAAGTATGTCTTGCTACGGCAACCTTTAACCTGTAAAGGAACACACATAGGTTAAATAATAAAAATACATAAGCCATTATCTCAAATCCATTCAGAGGTGATTAAGAGTTCACGATATTCTGCAGTAAAATAAAATAATTCTGAAGGAAATGTCAAAGATCAAGTGCAAAGTTTTTTCAAAATATTACACAGAGGTAAAGAACCATTATTGATCCTGAATTTCAATAGGAAATTTGTTGCTAAATTCCATAGCTAGCCAGCTGATTAGGAAAATAAGCATGTATTTGATATATGATAAGTCCTGATAATCATAGATAACATTAATTTACATTTTACTGCCAGTTTCACAGTAACCAATTTAATTCATTCTTAGCTGGTTAACGCTTCCAAAGACTGGTGATTAGAACATTAGATAAAACAGAAAGGAAAAAGACATTCTTGTGTGTAATAGAGTTAATACAGTATGGCCAAAGAAAGAGACACAGAAATTTTACCATATTGCTTAGGGTCAAACTACACAATACATGCAATTATATGTTTGCACATCATCTGAGAAATAACCTCTGAGGCAGCCACTGGAAGAAAAAAATGCTGAGGGGCTCTCCAGCACCTTCCCTTCTATTGCTTGTCCACTCCAAAATATCTTATCAGGTCAGTTTTCTCCCAGTTAGAAATGTGCAGGATATTCCCCCTTCCCCCATGAGGAGGTATGTATTAGAAATATTGCTTTTGAGGAGATAAATGGCAGGTAGAGAAGCATCATGTGTTTGATTTCCAGTTACAACCTCCAACCAACTGTTCAATTTTTTAAAAAGAGGAAAGAAACATGTACATAAGGTGTTGTTTGAACCTTAAAACCCAGTAACTGGCATGTGGAGCAGATGGAACAGTTTTGCAAGAGACTCAATTGCAATCAATTCCAGCTGGTAACATCTAGAACTATAACTTTTCCTTCACCATCAAACTGGTGGTTAAGCATGAAGCATTTGTTGTAAATCCTGAACAATCTAATGGTGTTAACTTTTTGGTAATTTGTCCTCTGTGGCATAAGTTACTTATACCTGACATAACTCAGGGAAACTCATTTAAGAAAATGAGGTTGACATATATTTTCTGAAATAATGTTGTAAGCTGTCCAGAGACGGAAGTAATGGATGGCATACAAATTTGATAAATAAATAAATAAATGGATGGCAACTGGAGAGGCAAGATTCCTCCTCCTTTCTCCTTCCTCTTAGTAGTGCCCTCTTATTGGTTCCCAGAAAGCTACCAGCTAAAGAAAAAAAGCTGTAACATTCTAGCATATGCTTATAATACTGGAATATTGCAGCAGCTCTTCAGGAAAAAATGGCACAGAGACACGTGAATGGCAATATAATTGAATTATATTACAAACTGCAGCCAAAACAAACAAACAAATAATCACAAGCTCCAATAGTCATGCATTTAATTAAATATATACTGATCTCAAAACTAATAAAGATAAGTATCTGTAAAGACATGTCTTTCACAAAAGTCTCATTAAAAACAGCCACCAAACCACAAATCTGTGTTAAGGGATCTCTTTGTATTTTAATTAAACATAAAACAACTGTGATGAGATAATCGTAGCAATTTGTACAGACTCATTTTCTACCTTTTAGTTATGTTCCCAGCCAAAAACTGTTAATTGCATACTCCTAGCTGAGCAGTTTAAAATGCATCCTTCTTCCGTTTGCATATTATGTTCTCATTCATGAAAAGAAAGAAAAAATGTCCAAAGCAAATAAACCTTAAATTCTCAACTGCTGAGCTAAATCTCTCATACCATGTGTACTCAAGCAAATGTACTAACCCAGGATAGAAATGCATCAGAGACCCACACATGCTAATTTTACAGTATGTGCTATCTTGGAAAAGAGACCAGTATGAGCAAAGAGGTACTCAACTTTCACATAGAGAAGTGGCCTAGCATCAGATTCATACTGATCTGCCAGCACCACATGACTTTGAGACGCACACAGGATCTGACTTCATATGCATAGACCATGGATGGGTGCCTTTCCACACAAATAGCAACTTCCCTTCTGTCTCTTGCTTATCTGATATGAATCAACACACAGATACTGGGGAACTACTGTGGGTGACAGTCACATTACATTAGAACGAAAACCAGAAGTGAAAATGGAAAAATAGGCAGAAATATAGTCTTTTTATAGGCTGCACTTAGAATGTCAAGGAAAGAGGGGGAGAGCTGGGCAACAAGAGCCACAGATGTATTCCGCTTTCACACTGTGGGCTTTCTAGACAGAGGCAATTACTAGTAGGTGACTATAGCAAGGCCGATTATGTTATTCATGACTACAAGACTGTATCTGTGCAGATGGATGGATCTGTCAATTTCAGTTTCTCACTGATCTAAGTTTTAAGTCTGGTTGATCACAAAGTTAGAGATTCTTTTTGTTAATATTTGTAAGGACAATTCAGCATTTTTGTGCACATTTCTCCTCATATATTCATTTTTATATCTATGCAAATGCTTAATATTCACATTGTGCCTGATTGCTGTTTGGGGATCTGTATTGCAAACTTTTTGAAGACCATCTGAGTTTTGGATGTTCAGAAAGTGCAAAACAGTGTAAGTTCATTAAATGAAAACTGGACAAAGTTCTTCTCTATCCCTGTGTGTGAAGCAGCAATCACAGAATATCTTGTCACTGGCAGAACTTTCCTTTTGTCTCAAAGCCAATATTTTTTCAATGGAAATAGCTCACTCCTGAAGATGTAATTCACAGAGCAATTAAGCAAATGATGCAGTGTTGAACAGATGTGTGTATTTAATGACACTAAGACAGCAAAGTTAGAAACCTGTGATTATGCTTCATCACAATTTTTGAAATAATTATACATTTTTAAAGAGCAAACAACAATAATGCTATTATGACTAAAACTCAGGGCTGATATTCTCCCTTTTCACATACACACTGAGTCAATCCCCCCACCCCCAAATGCTGCACCATTTGTTTAATTACTCTGTGCCAGTAAGTTCATCAAGCCATGCTTGGGAGTGCGCTGTCAAAGTTACTTATTTGAAAACCACAAATGCTCACTTCACCATGACTGAAATGAATACAGCACATCCAACAATAGAGAGCCAAGGCAAAAAGAGCTGTGATACCAAGGAAACGAAAGGTAAGCTGAGAAATTTTTCAGTAACCAAAGATCATCTCAAGGGAAGAATGAAATTTTACTAAGGCCTGGAACTACTCCTAGTTCTACCATTGACACAAAGCTATAGTTATCGGTATATAATAAATATTACCTATTTCCAAATATTCATCCAATTTAAAAGAAACTCCACCTGGTCCAAAATGCAGCCTAGACACATATCTCCTCCAACAAACCTGTTGGAGAACAGAGCCCTAAGTTAGCTACATGTTCCACATGCAGAAGGGAATTAGTTTCAGTATCTGACATCATCAGGTATTTCTGGGAAAGACTGCTGCTTGAAATCCTAGAGAACTGCTGACAATCAGTGCAGACAATTTTAGATGGACAAAGGGTCTGATTCAACATAAGACAATTTCCTCTGGTGTCATTTTTATTTATTAAATTAATCCATATTTCCTTTAAAGGGGAACCTTACAATGCACATTACAAACAATTAAAAACAGGTCAAAACAATAAAGGCAATTTAAAATTTATGCACTGTATGAACTAAAATCAAACACATAAAATAGTATGATTCAGAGGTGGACAAAATATTTTTTGCTTGCAAGAAGCCAGTGAAAGGTGCCATTTACACTCCCAGTGAAATCCATAACTCAGGGCACTGCTAAAAAAGGCCCTGCCCTTTGTACCAACCAACCTGAACTCTCTTAATTTGAGGTCAGTATGCAGGGCTTCCAAGGCTGATCTCAAGGCCTAGGGTTTCAAATAGCTAAATCCCAAACCCAAGATGCCTGATCAGTTTCCATTAGTTTGTATTTCTGATATCAAAACTACCAAGCTGTATACAGCAAATCTACCTTCAGCCAGAAGATAATATACCCAAATCAAGGATATAGCTACCCGGTGCGTTGATAAAAAAATTATTCTTAGTTTAGGCACTTAAAATAAGGGAGGAAATTCCTCCAGAATTATTAATGCACACATTCAGTAGTTATTCTACTGAAGTGGAGGGAAGGGAGGGAGATGTAAAGGACAATGAAAATTAATTATGCTAGTTTTGTGTGCAAGAGTTTTCTGGGAATGAGGAGTAGGAAGAGAGCATTAATTAATCTATATACTGCCCAAAGGCCGAAGATTAGGAATATAATGTAAAATGGGGTGAAATACGTGCAGAGGAACTACATCTTTCTAGGTTAGAGCTAATAGTAATCTTAATAATCATGGCAAGCTAATCAATTTAGACTTATTTTCAATTGGTGTGAATTAAACTCCTTTTGTTTAATGGTAGTAACTGTTGGTGTAAAACTCTTTAATCAGGGAAATAGTTCTTAACACTCGTCCTTATAGGAGACCTGAATTTTGACTGGTGACCTGGGGAATTCTGAGAAGGAACCTCACTACAGGGGGTTGAGTCTCTACTGTAAGTCCAAAGAAGGAGGCAAGGAGTATGCCTAGGGCAAATCCAGCAATCCTCAGTGGTCCTAAGTTCAAAGCTCCAGTAGATGAGGGAGTGACCAAGGTCTTTAGGAGACGATGACAGACTTGACCAGGAATGAAGAAAACTTTTGAGAGGATGTGAGTGAAACTGGCATATCTACTAAATTCTTGTCCGAAGGGATAAAAATATATGGCAATCACTATATACCTACTTTCATCCATTAGTGGAAGCAAAATATAGTAAAATCCTAGGATAAATTTTGCCACAGGATAGATTTCAACAAACATGTAAATTCCTCCATATTACTTTCCCCACTAGTTGATCAGATAACATTTGAGCATGCCTGTGTGCCTACCTGATATTCAAAACAGAATTAAGAAGAAACTCATGAATTAGGGTTCATGTGGTCCAATTACCAAAGGCTATCAACAGTCTATTACTGCATATTTAAATGTGTTCCGCACATTAGCCACTTTATATTTCTACTGCCCTTCTGTCTCATTCTGGTAGAACTGGGCGAGTGAGAGGAACTGCAGGACAAACAAGGCAGGGGACCAAGGTAAGGTCTCGGAAAGGATACCGGTGGCAGACCAGGAGATGGCCTTGGCGGGAGTCACGGGTGTTGCTGTCCGCTGCGACAGCTGCGACATGTTCGTCCTTCTCCCCCAGGAGAGGCAGGGATACACTTGCCCTCTGTGCAAGTTGGTGACCCTGCAAGAAGAGGAGGTGAGGTGCCTGAGGGCTGAGAGAGCTTTCCAGGCCCTCCCCGGAGCAGCCCTCCTCTGGACAGAGGGTTGAGGGAGAGACCACGGGAGAAACAGCCGTGGAAACATGGAGGTATGTCACCCACAGGGGGACACCTTCTCCTGGCACCAATCTGGAGCTGGGAAACAGGTTCTCTCCACTTGGGGAGCCTGGGGCTGAGGATGCCTCGGGGAACCAGCAGGAAACCCAGCCTGGGACATCAGCCAGCAAGGGGGCTGCTGCAGGAGAGGCGAGGGCCAGGGCACAGCCGCCTACCAGCACCGGGAAGGTACGGCGGCGGGTGATTGTTGTTGGGGACTCCCTGCTGAGGGGCACTGAGGTGGCAGTGTGCCGCCCCAACCTGGAGACAAGGGAGGTTTGCTGCCTGCCGGGCGCATGCATCCGGCATGTGAAGGACAGAGTGGAGCGTCTTGTTCGCTCCAGGGGTCACCAGCCGCTCCTGGTGATCCATGTGGGCACAAACGATGTGGCCAGGCAGGGTGTGGTTGGGACCACCAGGGACTTTGAGGCCTTGGGGAAGAAACTCAGGGATCTGAAGGCCCAACTGGCCTTCTCGTCAATCTTACCTGTCCGGGGATTTGGGCCAGGAAGGGGCAGGAGGGCCTCCAAGGTGAATGACTGGCTTAGGGTGTGGTGCCAGAAGGAACGCTTCGGGTTCCTCGACCACGGCACTCATTTTCTTGCCAATGGACTTCTGGCAAGGGATGGGTTACACCTCACAAGGATGGGAAAAAGGTCCTTTGGAAATGCTCTAGTGAGCTTCATCAGGAAGACTTTAAACTGAGCCGGGGGGGGGGGGGGTTCAGGCCCCCCAGTAACGTGTCTGCACTGGACAAGTGTGGGGGGAGGATCAGGGCTCTGGGAACAGGGTTTTAGAGAAACTGCAGGGACTGACAGGACTCCTACAGAGAGGGGCCAGGTATCAGGGAGGATGGGAGGAAGGAGGAAGCTGGGAACTCCAAGGAAAGGAAGTGGTGTGAAGGAGCTGAGGTGCGTGTACACCAATGCTAGGAGCATGGTAATAAGCAGGAAGAGCTTGAAGCTCTCCTGGGAATAGGGGGGTATGACCTGGTGAGAATCACAGAAACTTGGTGGGATGAAAGGCAAGTCTGGAATGTGAACATAGAAGGGTATCACCTTTTTAGAAAGGACAGGAAGGGAAAGAGAGGTGGGGGCGTGGCTTTATACATCAGGGAAGGGATAGGATGCAGTGAGATAGAATGCAGCACAGATGGGGATTCGGTAGAGGCAGTCTGGGTGAAACTTAGGGGTTTTGACAAGGAAAGAGACCTGACAGTGGGGGTATGTTATCGGCCTCCAGGTCAACTTGAGACCCTGGATGATGTACTGACAGGCCAGATTCTAAGGATATCTCGGGGGGGAGACAGTAATTATGGGAGATTTCAATCTCCCGGATATTACTTGGGAGACTCAGTTGGCGGTGACAGTCAGGTCACGTTGCTTCCTAGAAGCTACTGAGGGAGCGTTTTTCACACAGAGGGTCCGAGAGGTGACGAGGGGAGGGAACATCCTTGACTTGGTCTTGACCAATAGGGAGGAGCTGATAGATGAGGTACAGATTAGGGGAGCTCTGGATGCGAGTGATCACTCCATCCTTTGCTTTGAGATCAGGGGACTGCGGACGGGCAGCAGGTCGAGCACTAGAAGCTGGGACTTCAAGAGGGCCAACTTCGGCCAACTGAAGGCCAGACTGGGGAAAGTCTCCTGGGATAGGTTACTGGAAGGTAAGCGAGTTGAGGAGGGGTGGATAGCACTCAAAAGGGAGATTTTGGAGGCGCAAGCCTTGACGATACCTCTAGTCAGTAAGGTGGGGAGGCCAAGGAGAGTGCCGCCATGGATGCGATAGGAGGTGGTTAGAGGGATTAGACGAAAGAGGAACCTCCATAGGAAATAGATACTGGGGGAAATAGACAAAAGGGTATACTGGGAGGAGGAGGCCCGTTGCAGAAGGATTCTTCACAAGGCTATGGCTGATTACGAGCTGAGACTTGCCAAGAATATCAAGAGCAACAAAAAGGGCTTCTTTCAGCATGTAAATAGGAAGAGGAAGGGGAGACAAGTGGTGGGACCACTAAATAAGGAGGAAGGAGATCCAGTGACTGATATGAGGGAACAGGCACAGATGCTGAATGACTATTTTGCCTCTGTGTTCTCCCCAAAGCAGGACAGGGGATATCCT
>NW_025335941.1:34005157-34016141 GCF_004798865.1 Varanus komodoensis
AGAGGAAGGGGAGACAAGTGGTGGGACCACTAAATAAGGAGGAAGGAGATCCAGTGACTGATATGAGGGAACAGGCACAGATGCTGAATGACTATTTTGCCTCTGTGTTCTCCCCAAAGCAGGACAGGGGATATCCGCATAGGAGATTAGATAAGGCTGGGGACTTAGGGGCACAGATTAGAGTCGAGGGGCCCCTCAGGGCATTGGACATTACAAAGACGCCAGGCCCTGACGGGTTACACCCAAGAGTACTTAGAGAGTTGGCAGAGGTCTCTCATGCCTGCTGGCCTCCATTTTTGAGGCCTTGTGGAGAACGGGTGAAGTTCCAGAGGACTGGAGGGTGGCATCAGTGGTCCCAATTTTCAAAAAGGGTAGTAGAAAGGACATGGGGAATTATAGACCGGTTAGCCTTAAGTCCATTGTAGGAAAAACAATGGAAAGGCTCATAATAGAGAGAGATCTAGTGATGCTAGATAGGGAAGGGAGGCTGACAGCCACACAACACGGCTTCCGCAAAAACAGGTCCTGCCAGACAAACCTTGTGGAATTCTATCACAAGGTTTCGAGATGGCTAGATGGTGGGGATGCAGTGGATGTGGTATACCTGGATTTCAGCAAGGCCTTTGACAAAGTGCCCCATGATATCCTGGTGGAGAAACCAAGGAGTTTTGGGATACGCCAAAGCACTGTCCAGTGGATTAGGGCATGGTTGACTGACCGAAAGCAGAAGGTAACCATTAGCGGGGAATCATCGGGATGGCAGCCAGTGACAAGCGGGGTCACCCAGGGCTCTGTCCTGGGGCTGATCCTGTTTAATCTTTTCATTAACGACATGGAAGAAGGGGTGAACAGTCTGCTGATCAAATTCACAGACAACACTAAAACTGGAGCAGTGGCCACAACTGAGGAGCAGGTAATCCAGATCCAAAAGGATCTGGACAGACTATGGAAGTGGGCAGGAAACAACAGGATGGCGTTCAATGTGGATAAGTGCAAGGTCTTGCACTTGGGGCATAGGAATAGGAGTCATAAGTACAGGTTAGGTGACAAGTGGCTGGAGAGCAGCACTTGTGAAAGGGACCTGGGGGTACTGGTTGACTGCAGGCTAAACATGAGTCAGCAGTGTGATGCGGTGGTCAAGAAGGCAAACACCACCCTGGTTGCATAGCCAGAAGTGTGGCTTCTAGATCAAGAGAGGTATTACTACCACTCTACACGACTCTAATGTGCCTGCAACTGGAGTATTGTGTTTAGTTTTGGGCCCCTCATTACAGAAAGGATATAGCCAGGTTGGAGTCAGTGCAGCGTAGGGCCACAAGGTTGGTGACCGGTTTGCAGGGCATGCCGTATGAGGCGAGACTGAGGGAACTGGGTCTCTTCAGCCTGGAGAAGAGGAGACTCAGAGGGGATATGTTGGCGACATACAGGTATGTGAGGGGATTTCACATGGAGATGGGTAGAGACCTGTTCTCCCCTGCAGAGGAAGGCAAGACACGCTCCAATGGAGCGAAGCTCAGGGAGCCAAGGTTCCATTTGGATGCCAGGAAGCCCTTCCTGACAGTTAGGACCCCGAGGGTGTGGAATGGGCTTCCACAAGAGGTCGTTGAGGCCCCATCGGTGCGGATGTTCAAGGATAGGCTGGATGTCCACATGGTGGGCATGTTGTGAGTGGAACCGGCTGGTGCCGGAGGTCAGACTAGATGGCCCGGAGGCCCCTTCTGACTCGCTCTGTTTTCTATGTTTCTAAATTCCATCTCTGTCAAGATGAGTATTGTGAGCAGATCACTATCCTCTTTCTTGCGGCAGGCTAAAAATAAAACTATAGAAATACAGCTTTTTATCAGAAACTTAATTGGACACAGAACAGGCTAAAGCAGAGTGTTTCATTCACTCTGAAATGTCTGGAAAGCATCTACCCAGGTAGAGAGCTGAATCCAAACTGAAACTTCCCCTTCTTTACTCCCTTTCAGTAAAGCTTCTGAGTCTACCCTCAGGGTACCTTCCAGGCTAAACGGCAGGAAGGCCAGACACTTCATAATTGGTCTGCTCACTTCTGCTGTCATATCCTGACTGGGTCAAAGAGTTCTCCCTGTGTCCCATCGCATTCCAGTTCTGAAAAACCTCCCTCCCTTTCCCAAGCAGGCTGCTCCTCACACTCTGAGAAACTTCACTAGGTGGCCTGGCCAGGTCCAAGTCCTCCACCCTTCCCTCAGAGTCCTCCACCTCCTCCTCAGAATCAGACAAATGTAACATAAGCCACCCAGAGAGCTTCATGTCTATGGGTGCAGCATACAAGTGAAATATATAAAGAACTAATGAAATCTGAGCAGACTGTAATGTGCGAGAAACTGGCTCTTCCCTTCTTTAGGTTTGTTCTATTGCTAGTTTATAAAGTTTCTAATTTTGCACTAAACTGGTTCTTATACTATTTTACTTGATTGATTGGCATGGAACTTAGAGGACATGCTTAGTCCTAGGGTTCATTGTGTGTTATTTGGTCCACCATGGGTGCAGAAGGCATATATGAAAGGTTCCCATAGAGACGGCTGAACATCAGGGAAAACTTCCTGATTGTTAGAGCAGTATGACAATGGAACTGTTTATCCTGGGGAATTGTGGGCTCTCCCACACCAGAGGCATTCAGGTTGCAGCTGGACAGCCATCTGAGAGGGATCGTTTAACTTGGATCCCTGCACTGAGCAGGGGGTTGAGTGCTATGGCCTTCTTGGCCCCTTCCAACTCTACTGTTCTATGATTCTGTGAATCATACAACCCTACGGTAATATGTTCTTGAGGAAAGCACACATAACCATTTCTTCTAGAAATTATCTTCTGATATTTAGTAATTAACTTTCCTACAGTATCGAAAAAGTATGTTTAAACGTTCAGATGACGTATTACTTGTACCAAGTTATACTAAAATATTTCTGCTGTGTGAAAAATGCTGAGTTTGATAATAGATTACGTTAGCTCAGTGCAATAGTATCCAAGAGTCAATATTAAAAAGTTACCATATTAACTCTGTCCACAAATGAAATGTTGTGTAACGTTGTGTGCATTTTAAAGGGCCAAATTAGTTGTTTCATACCGGGAGACATGACTGGATTGAGAAGGAGATTTACCTGAAGGTCACGGACAGGTAAAGAATGCACTGGCAACAGGAAAGAATTCCTAAACCCTTCTGTACATGGTTTACTTCACCAGTCAAAAACATCTCACACCAGACTGTTGCTTTCATCCTACACATATCTGAAAACTTAGAACAGACTCACAAAATATAAGCTATACACTTGTATTTCTGAAGTTTAAGCCTGAGTGCTAATGCTATGGCCAAAATGGCACCATACACATATGAGAAAGAAATCAGCATTCTCAGGGGAACCCCAAGGTTTGCAGATATGGAAAACATTTTTTTCCAGAAAGAAACTTACAGGAGAACCCAAAAGAAAGCTTAGGAGAATATAACATGCTTAAGGACAATGAAGTATTGTCTCTTGAATGAGAAAAAAGAGAAAACCAGATAAAGCAGAATAGAATAAAGTATCCTGGAAAAATGTATAGCTAACCTAATAGAATGACTTCCTTGGTGAAACATTTTCTTCTAGGACTCACTTTTTCATATGCTATTATTTAGGGCAACTCATTCCACATTCCCAGTGGGCTTGTATTTTTCCTGTAGAAGCTTCCCTTTTCCTCAGGCCAGAATTCTTTCAAAGTGACTTTAAAAATCAGTTTGCAATATGTCATTAGGGTATGCCATTTAAAAGGAAATAAAGGGAAAGGAAAGGAGGAAAAAGAAATACATCCCTCTGTGTATGCATATTAGTTCTTTGGATCCTAGTCATCATATAAAAATTTAGTTAGCTTGAAAAATTGATTACTTTTAGGGTGAAATAGCATTATAGTTTGGCTGTCTGCTGCCAAAACTGAGTCTGCCTTGGAGTAACCACATTATTGACAAGAACACAGCTGATTAAAAACAGTTATGATGAATCTATTCTATGTTGATTTCTTGATAATAGGAATCGCAACACCATGTATCTCAAACAAACATGTTACTGCAAATCACACTGTTTCTATTACTGTGGGAATAGAACTCTAAACAGCAGTTTAAACTTCATGCCATCAGTTTTAGACCACTGCCACACATAAAGGACATAAAGAAAGCTCTACTAATTGAACATCCTATTTCCAGTAGTAGCTATGCAGATGTCTCCACAAAGCCCATAAGAAGGGCATGAAGGAAGCAAAGCTCTATACACCTTTCGACTACCTGGTGTTTAAAGGTATGCAGAGATTTCAAAACTAGTAGACACCAAATTAACTTGCAGAGCTTGTACCCACTCCTACTAAAAGAGCCTTCAGAGGTTGTGGAATCAGATTTTGATTCAAATGAACAGATGGGGCCAGAATGCACGGCTGAAATGGCAAGACCAACAGACTTCAAGAAAAGCCACACCACTACTGAGAATCAGACAGTTCAACTTTTGTGGGACAGTTTGGTGTGCATACCAACGGGAAGGGGGAACCCTAACATCATTAATCCAAGGATACAGCATCAGGTTAAGAGGGCAACAAGTTGAGAAGCCTCAGATGCTCCAAGCAATTCAGTTTGGAGTTAACTTCTTATCATTAAGTTGCATTTCCCTAAAGGCCAGTATCCTACTTTCGCTAGTTTCTGGTAGTGCCTTATTCTCCCTTACAGCCACGCCTCCTCTGCCTGAAGCTGCCATATGCATTACAAGAAATACCATTTGATGCAAAAGTAGATTCTCTCCCAAAGCAGGGAGCTGCTTCAGAGGATGGATTTACCAAGACCACAGCCAGTGTAGAAAGGTTTAAATCTTCCTTCCCTGCTTCAGGCAATCCACATAATTATCACTCCAGCTGCTATTTTCGTTTTTTTAAAATATACATGTTAAATGCAAAGGTGTATTTAATGAAACATCTAGTCCTGGCCCACAGCAGTCATCACCACAGGTTGTAGCAGTAAATTCCATTGGTTCACTGGGGTGTGCATATGTTTTAGACAAATCCTGGACTGCACACAGCCACCTTGAACTGTGCTTTCCCTAAACTTTCGGATGCAATTCAAATATTCAGAGGAACACAGTAGACATACAATAATCCCATTCAATTTCAAAAGTTGTAAGCATGGAGATGAAACCTGATGTGTTCTCTGTAGTTGCTTTCTCTACCCATGACCTCCCCATATTGATGAATAGCTCTGTATGACTAGAACCTTACTTGGCACTCCACGTACACCCACATACAGACTCTTCTCTACATTTATAACTTTTGGATGACTGGATAGGGCCAATGGGTCTACAAAGAAGTACATATTTCTCCCCAAACTTTATATATAAGAACAATGACGGGAGCAATAATTAAGGGAAGACCACTGGATCCAGAGAGGAGTTTTGAAAATGTACCACTGCCTTCTTGATGGGATCATGTCCTGCTGAACAGTGTTATCAGCTACACACTAGCCTACTTTGGAAGCCTTTATTAACCAGGATGGGCATGGGACTATAGCCCAGGTAGCTTATATCCAAGAACCCTATCCTCAAGTATCACAAGCTAAAATGAATCCATCGATAGAAAGCAAGCAGGTTGCCAAGTCAGAGGAAATAACACTTGTTGGTACAAGAATCCTAGTGAGCCATAGATGATGCCCACTACTTGAAAGCAACAAGCACGGCTTGAATGCAAACTATACACGTATTCTGAAATAAGAGACATGACAACAAATTATTTGTTTTTCAATGTGATTACATTGCATATTCTTAACTGCATTTGATCCTTTACTATTTATGCACTTTAGCTTTTGGGGACAATATGTAAATGATAGTGCCATTATGACTATTTAAGTGTCTTGTGTCTGCTACCCAAAACTTTTGGGAGCAGCCAATTATATCTTACTTGCTCTTTATGGCATGAATACCCGTAATGGGAATCATAACATAAAAGGATGCAAGTTCTGTCTCTAAAGCATCACTTCAAAACCATTATCACTTTAGAAACTGCAGAATAAATGCCATACACAGCATAAACATCTCTCACTTTTTTCTTTAAATATCTTCCTGAGTATGTGGTTAAGGAAAACCCACAAATGCGTATGGTTTAAAGTAACAGTAAGATAAGAAGAGGTAATGGAGCTGTATTTTAGCTGTAATTAAGATTAAATTAATATTGCAATTAAAATAATCTGTAAGGGGAGAAATAAAACAAACAAATGCCTTTTGTTAGCTATCATGGGAGCAGCTTAATGTTTCCTTATTATATCCAGTGAGAAAATTTCAAATGCTTTTTAACCAAACATTACAGAGCCATTCCAAACATAAGATAACCTGTGAACACAGCCTGAGGCTTTACTCAATCTCATTCTCTCTCTCTCCTGCCAACATTTTCTCACTTTTGAAAAAAGAGAAAAAAGGCATATTCCTTATCTGCAAAGGAAATGCCAGTTGAGCAAATAGATACCAATTGGTTGTTCTGGAAATATATACATATGGTAAGAAAAGCAATTTAATCTTAAACTAAGCAGACATTCACCAGAAAACTACCCCATTAGAGTGCCAGAATAATATCCATGGGGATAGGGCTGAATGGAAAGTAGGCCATGTTCAATGAACTAGCATTTCTTATCTTTTCTAGTTCATATTCTAGAAATACTTAACTTTTGATCATAGAAATCTTGTATCACCTCTCTGCCCCAAGAAATGGGTGATGTAATTTAGATATGTAGACCAGAATTGCTTCAAAAGAAAAAGAATCTGCTATCTGGTATCCTTGGATGCAAGTTGCAATCTGTTTACAGGATGGTGCCAAAGCTTCATACACCCCCATGCAGGATTTACTATCCTGCTGTATGCAAAGTTTCTTCCCTCAACCTCATCTGAGCACATGGTGAATCCTGATTTTCCACTAGTTCTGTTTAGTTATTAAAAGTTACTATGGCTGCAGCCCTATAGTCACTCACCTGGGAGTAAATTCCATTGAATTTAATGGAGCTTAAATCTGAGCAGACACATTCTGAATTGCAATATAAACTATTGCCTGGTTTATTCATTTTTAACGTAAAGGTGGAATTCCAAAGTTTAGTGTGTCCTTTACACCAAATGATTTAAAGAATCCAAGAATGCAGACTGAGCACTATTTTCAGTCTATTTATGTACCCAAACAAAGCAAATGAAAGGTTTTATGTGATTTGCACCTACAGCACAGATAAGAACTGTCCAAATATTCTCTAAGCTGGTGCTTTCCAGCTGCATTAAACTACAGTTCACATCTGGAAGGCATCATATTGGGAAAGGCTGTACCATCACATTGTGTTGGCATTTGTTTAATAGTCTGAAGCTCAGGAAAATGTTCTTACAGGAATGAACATCTTTCAGGACATGAAATTGTGCAGTATTTGCTAAAAATGTTTAAAATTATGAGAAGACCCTAAAGATTGATAAACACAGACTAAATCTTTAGGAGCCACCAAATATCCAACATGCATCACTAGAATTCTGCAATGTAAATCAGTCAGCAGTATGAGAATTAGAGGGAAAATATACCGTAACTGTAAGCCCTATATATGCACCAGTGTGACCTTGGAACTCCTATGAAAGTGTGCTTCCCCATTCCCCCTGCTTGGGAACAGGCAAATGGTGTGGGTGCACTTGGGCCTTGGATCCACATTGGACTGATAGATTTTAACAATATTTTAGAGCATCTAAGCCTAAATACTTCAGTATAAGAGGGTTAGCTGATTAGCCCTTGAATATCACATCAATGCTGGGTCAAGAGAGGAAAAATGAAACAAGCAACTCATTAAACTGTGTACTGAAACTGTATAACTTTGATGGCGTTTGCTTCCAAATAGAGATACATTGAATTGTACTACGACTCTTACAAGTACATTGCATATGACCACATTTTATAAACTTATAATATTGCTTCTATAATAATCATTTATAGACTGCTCATGAATGCAGCACTATTTGAACACATTTTTCATTCATCCAATAAAAGTGGACAATATTTCCCCTCCTTACATTTCAGAGAGAGGAGGGGAAAGGCTGAAAGTAAATAGTGTGCCCAAGGCTATTTAAAGAGTTTACAAGAGAGTTAAGTATTGAACTGGTTGAACCTAACCACATTCTTTTCCACTGAAGTATATTAGCTATAAACACCTCTGCCCAGCAAACTATATCATTATCTGTAGAAAAATGGACTAATATGCTTTATGTTGGAAACAGAAATGACCCCTTACTTGGTCTATAATCATGAGAGTTTCACAAAGATAAATTTAGATTACTGATAATGAAGTGGCAGTTCTCTTATCCTCCCACTTCTATAAAACTGTATGGATAAAAGGTGCAAGTTTAAGTATTTTTTAGAGTCTTTTTTACCCACCACACATTATATCAAGTATATTTGTTGTGCGCATTTATGGTACTCAGTCTAAGTAGGAAGTTTCAAAGAAGCATGATGACAGCATATTCAGCTGGACTAAGTAATTTACCCTCCAGAGTGATAAACAAAGCGGTGTGATTGGGAACATGGTATAAAAGGCGACAGTGCTCATCACACTTATATTGAATCAAAGGGACCCACTTTCATTTAAATTATTTTAGGACTGAAGTGGAAGAATTAAAATCAAATACTATTAGCTGGAACAAAATATTTTTTAAAAAAATAAAAGCATCACTTTTAGAGAAATTGAGGTACTTCCATTGAAAGTAGGCTTAATAGTTGTTTTTAACATTGCATCTAGTTTCCAGCCTTACTTCTAAGCACGTTTACTTCGAACAAATCCCTACTACATTTAATGGACCTTACTCCCAAATAAGCCTGCACAGGACTACATATCACAGAACAATTCTCTTTTTGTGCCCACTAAGAAGTAAACTTCACTAAAAAAACAGAAAATAAAAAAAGCTTGTTTATTTATGTTCTTTTATGTATTGTATCTATATCCTGCCTTTTTTCTTTTCAAAGAACTCATGGGGGCAGTTACATAATTCTCCTCCCTCTCTCAGTCTTACCTTCACAACAACAATCCCAAGAGGTAAGTTGGACTGAGAGTTTGCAACTGGCCCAAAGTCACCCAAGAGCTTCATGGCTAAGTGGAAACTAGAACCCAGAGCTCCCGGATCCCCAGTGCTACACTCTTAACAACTACACCACTCTGGCTCTCGTTATGGTTATCATTGTCTAGGAGGATAACTTTTGCTTCATACCTCAATACTTTCCGCTATAGCCAGGATGGTTTCAGTGGAAATACGCATGATGATCCAAGATGTTTATGGCTACAACCCAGAGGTTACATTCCTGTGGTTACTTATGCACATTCAATTGTGAATAACCCACACGGCACTGAAGGGCATTTACTTCCAAGTTGATCTGCTTAAGATTGTAGTGTAAGTCACTTAACAGTAAGTGGCACTGAAATAATTAGGACTTTCCACACGATTGTGTAAATGTTCACTCAAAAGCAGAGCTGAAATGAACCTCTTCTCAAAATTCAATAAATTCATTTAAAGTGAGCAGATATGGACTGCATTGCACGTAGATGCATTGCAGAAACTTTCAGTGTGCCAAGCGCTGATGTACTATCAGTTTGGTGAAGGTCACCTACCTAACAGGATATGGCCAAAACTGTCTATGGTAGAATCTGGAAAACCTAGGCCTTGTTACTTAATTATAGATCAGATAGATTTCACTGCATTTGGAATACTTTAAGTATTGCTATAAGCACCTTTATTTTTCTGTATCATATAAATGTTCAGTATATACACAGAGACATACATTTCCTGAACATACTGTCCTAGAAGTAAATCTCACTGTGTTCTGTGCGGCTTACTCCCAAGTTAACCATACATTAAATTGCAGCCTTCTTTTCAGGCTTACCTAGACACAATTTATACCTTTTTTATGCTGCACTGTAATTAGTATCCTTTCAGTGTAACAGAATGGTTCCTTAAAGACATGGCAATTATATACTGTTCTTAATAAGAGAACACTCCAATATCTTGTTTGTTTGTTTGTGTGTTACAGGAATACTTAGTGGCTTTGAGTGAAATAAGCTATTCAAATCCAAATTTACTACAGTGCGTGAACATGTGGCCCTATTCAAGCTAATTTCAGTTGCCCTAAGCACAAAATGTCCCTTAAATGGTTAATAGGAGTGTTCTCCAAATGTACAGTATGATGTCTAAAAACAGGGAAGGCACTGCAATGCTTCCTAACTAGAGTTTCAAGGCAAGCACACAAAGAGCAATACAAAATGTCACCACAGGCTGACGCTCTTTCTACAAGAATAATGAAACATTCTCTACAGTGAAGGGAGAGCACAGTTCACAGTTTGTTTCCCTTGATTTCAGTTTAGTTTAATACACAACTAGAGCAGACAGAAATTTACAAGCAACTGATGGGCTTGTTTCAAACACACTTCATTACTTCCAATTTCTGAAATCCTATGATGCTCCAGAAATAATAAAAGCAAATGAAAGTTTTAGATGCATCTCACAAACTCGGTAGAATGCCAAATAACTTTGGGTGCTTGCAGATGGAAGGTTCCTAACACAAATAATCAAAAGCGATTGTGTAACTATCCATCTTTTATCTTCCCTGAACAAATTTTGGTTTTTCATCTAATAAGAAAGGAGGCAGAGGAGGCAGTGAAGGATACACACCAAAGATCGCATCACCTGGCTATTCAGCCCTTCCCGATCACTAATGTGCAATAAGACCTTGCCTGGAAGTACCTTAAAGGAGTCTTCTCCAAGATAAAAGGAATAAAAACAGAGTCTACATTCACTTAGAGCACAATGCTCATAACTGTAGAATCATCAAATTCTTTAAATGTGTACTTAGTTCAGATTTCAAGAATTACTTGTGTCAAAAGGTACAGACAGCTCTGTGCCATAGGACTGCTCCAACCTTTGGTACCTGGCTGGGTGGGCAGGAGGTGTGTGTGTGTGTGGGGGGG
>NW_025335941.1:34016241-34072197 GCF_004798865.1 Varanus komodoensis
CACACACACACACACACACACACACACACACACACACGGTCTTGCCCAAACTGCTGATGCAGAACTATTCCCTGGGCAAAACAGAAGAAAGGCTCCCCAACGTATGTAGCCATTTGTGGTACAGAATAGAGAATAGGGATCCAAAGGCAGGTTTCTCTAGGGCTGATTACACTGATGGTTAAAGAATCAATAGCAGAAATTCAGACTCAGAACAGAGACGACTCCCAGATCTGCCTTTAACTGGTGGCTAACCTTCTGCTGCTCGTTTCCTTCCCGCCCTGTCCCCCACCCTACCCCTCCACACACAAAAGACCCGCTTGTCATTTGCTCTGTAGCTTTCTTTACAAATGCAGGTGAGGTCACCTCTTCCTGCTCTCTTTCTCTCTAGTCCAACCAGAAAGGCAACTTTCAGAAGGGAGTCAGAAGAAACCCACCCGGGGTAGAGGCTTTTCTATGCTTCAACATCTCTTACAGGATTCCTCTGGGAGTTAAACGCGAGCTGACAACGACAGAAAGCTCATTTTGTTTGCTTGCACAATAAAACCCAAGCAACCAAAAGAAAGAGAGCAATAATCCCCGATCAGTACTGAAAATGTAATGAGCTGTTTATATCAATATCCGGGACTGGAAAAAGGATGGAATGGAGAAAAGAGAAGCGAAAGCGTTAATAACTGTTTTCCATGTACTATAATTTGCATTTAAAACAGGTCAGTCCCGCTACTCTCCAAAGGCACCGGAGTCAGTGGTTTATGAATCGCAGGGAAAGAGTCGGAAATCCCACCGTGGGACTATCCCAGGTATGTGTATAAAGGGTACGATTAGAGACTTAGAAATGATATCTGAAAGGAATGACTTGAAAAAGAAAGTGTGCGTAAAAAAAAAAAAAGACACTGCTTCACAACGATCCACTCGCCGACTAGCATGCAGGGGCCCGCGCAGACCGATCCTTTCCACATTTACTCCGATGTCCCACCGAGTTTAACAATACAAGGCTGCAGCCCTAAGTGCGAAAGGTGCGGCGTGCGTGGGTTGGGGATCGTACACTCAACACACACGCGCATATAACGTGATCGAGCTTCGTCAGTCACAGACACACTGACCAAATAAGCCATTATGACTATGAGCTTCCCATCGGGCCGGGACAGAAAGCTCATCGAGAGAACCTGTAGCGCAAAGGTGGCAGCCGGGAGCCCGTCCGAGCGCGACAGCCCGCGACCCTCCACCTGCCGGCTGCCTCCGCCGCAGGGTCGCTTCCTCCCCACCGTCCCCGCCGCCTTTCTAAAGTTCCGCCCGTCGGGAAAGGGAAAGAGAAAGCGGGAGGCGAAGGCGACGGCGCGCCGCTCTTGACAGCTTCCTCGCGCGCTTGGAGCTGCCCGGGCACTGCTGGAGCGCCTCGGAGGTCGCTCGCTCGCTCGCTCGCCACTCACCTGGCCGCAGGCAAAGGGCAGAGAGCAGCAAGCCCAGGAGGATCGGCAGCGCCGGAGGCTGCAAGTCGCGACGGAAAGAGGCGGCGGCAGAGGGGGTCTCCATCCCGCCTCCCCGCAGGAGCGCCGGGCGAACGGCGACTTTGGGCGCCGTTCTTCCTGGAGGCGACGAGAGGGCGAAGGCGTGGGCTGCTACCTCTCCGGCGCTCCCTCGCTCAGAGCGGCGGCGGCCTCCTCTTCTTCCTCAAACGGGCTACGACGCGCCGCCAGCAACTTTCCAGGCGAGCTCGGCGGGGCGGGAGCGAGAGAAGTTGCAGGCGCGGGCTGAGCTCTGCGACGGACGGCAGAGAGGAAGCGGCTCTGCAGCCCCGACTGCTCGGAAGCAGGTGGCTCTTTCCCTCTGGCAGCCTAGCGGCGCTGCAGGACCGACAGCGGCGAGCGGAGGTGGGGCCAGCCCGGGGAGGCCCGCCCCCTCGCTCCGCGCCTCCCCGCGCCTACGATCCTCGCGTCCGCCCGGCTCCTCTGCCTATTCGCCTATTACTGCGCGAAGGGACGGAGCGCGGCTGCCGCCCTTGGCGCGAAGGGCGCTTCTCATTGGCCCCGGAGGCTGCGCCGCGCTGCAGGCATCGCGGGGGGGCGGACTGGGGGGATCGGGACCCGGGCATGGACGGGGCGTGGCCTGTTCGGGAAGAGAAGCTTTCGTAGGTTCACTTCGGGTTGGGATTCTGTGGGGCGGGCAGCCGAGGTGCAAGTTAGGATGGGCTCGATTGCGGGATCGGGCTGTGGCGGGCCAGTGGGAGAGAAGCTCTTGGGATGATGAGGTTGCGATCCCCTAAACGGATGTGCGTTGAAATCCTATGCGTGTTTGTTCGGAAGTTAGTCCCACTAGGTTCGATGGAGCTTGCTCCTAGGTAAGTGTGCATAGGATGACACCCTTTGATGTCCCTCCTTACGGATTGGGCTAAAAGGCTTCTGACTCGGGATGGGAGGAAGCGCATGAAAAAGGGCTGGTGGAGGGTGGAGACGCGAGCTTGCCCATTTCTAGGATGGAAATGGCACGTGGGTTACCAGCACAATGCGAGGCTTGAGCTCGCCTAAACCAGAACCTTCTTTTTCAGAGGCAGGAAGTGATGGTGTATCTGCGAGGAGGAAAGAGGCAGCCTGCAGAAAATGCAAACTGGCATAAATATTATGGCTCTGAGACTGAAATCCTAGGAGCATCTGCTTGAGAGTAAGGTTGAAATTCTTTTGCATGCTTACTTAGAAATACATCACAGCAAAACTTCTAAGCAAATGTGCAAAGAATTCGATTGTGTAAGGCCACATGGCTTTAGGATATTTTTGTTGCAACTGACTGATAACAATTATTCTTCCAGAGCTTTATACTAAAGGGCTACACTTCACCTAACTTTGTAGTGAACACAGTCTTTAAATTCTTAAATTGGTTTTTTCCTAGGAATGTTGCTGTATCTCTGAACCCTGAACTTGCCAAAGGCTTTTAAGCTGAAAGTTAAATCAGTTTGAGGTAGAAGGAAGGGTGAATTGTTCTGATCTAGCTAGGAAGAAAATTGTTCTTACCTTCTTAACTCTCACTGTCAATCCTCTTATTCTTCCCTGAGATATTCTCATTGATTTAAAGGAGCTAGACAGATAAATTGTGCATCATTTTATGTGGCTATCCAGGATTGTCCCTTGTAGCCTCAGTTTGCTGTTTCCAGTGGCTTGGAGTGTGTTAGAGTGACATTTGTAAGCAATATCAGTATGAGTGGGCAAACAGTCTTATATAAATGTGTGTTCACAACAATATATATGCATGTGCTGTTGGTGCACATAGTAACCTGATAGCTTGCTTCACCCTGTTTCAAATATAGAAAACTATTCCTTAAATAGGAAAAGCATAGCATGTGAAACAGCCCCAGAAGGGGGTTTGATGCTCTACAGATTCAAGTGCCAGTCCTTGATCTTCCTATAACACAAATGTATTTGGCTCTGGTGGGGAATTTTTGACCCCAGTAATTTAAAAACAGAATAAAGAGAAGAAAAATAGAACAAATGCAAGCTGGAGGCCCACAGGAATCATACACATGGAGAAGGTCCCTCTTCTCATCATCACAGCTCACAAATGTGGAACTGCTGAATTCTGGATGTGTAGTTTCCTGAATCGTATACTGTTGTTCTATCAAACAGTTGTCTTCAACTGCTGATGTTCAAGCTGATGTGTTCTCTTCACAGCTTACTTGGTTATCCATAAATTTTGGATTACAACTGCCATAAGCCCAAGCCAGCATATTTACTTATTTATTAACTTATTTCATTTCTATATTGCACAGCAGCCAAAGCTCTCATTAGTGGTAAATGAACATGGCAATTGTAGGCCAAAGCACATGTTGCTTTAAGATAGATGACTTAAGTCTTATTGAAGGGGAGAGAAAATATGATCAGAGGAAGTACTTGCCTCCAGTCTTTTCCCTATTCATTTAGCTCTGAAATGAGCATACTCCTTAAAACCATATAGCATCCTGAACTGTATGGAAAGGAGGGGATTAAGCATCTTTATTTTTCCCACCAGGATACCATAAACTAGCCCATGCTAACCTGGTGTCTTCCAGATGTGTTAAACCCATTGTTCCTAGCAATGGCCATGAGGATTTCGGTTTAACGTAGTTAGTAAAGGCTGACATGACTACTAGGAATTCTGTCATTCCAGTTTCCCACCACCTGTTTCCTTTTTATCTTCAGATGATACTCTCAACCTTCCATGCCTCTTGGAGGGTGACGAACATGTTCATTCATCATTAGGCTGGGGGGAAAATTTTAAGCAAAACATCAAAATAGTTTTTTTCTCCATCCCTGGAGAATGCACTGAGTATACAGCAACATCTTTGTTTGTGGGCAGCTTCATTTTGTTACCTGGCTGAAAGACAGAGAACAAGCACATTTTGCATTAGAAATAACAAGTGGTGACAAAATTCAACAAAATGTGCCATATCCCCTCCATCAGGTTTTCAGTTGGCCTGGAATTCTTATAGCATTGTTCAGGTCTCAGAAAGGGAAATTTTTAAAGCAGAAAAAGGAAAAACATCTGGGCAATGAAGGGAATTTGCTTGTTCAAATTCCCCAGAGTTTATATCATCTCAGAAGGAGAACTGTCACATCTGGGATGTCCCCTGAACTTTTTGAAAAAACTAATCCTTTGTCTGTAGGTGGCCCTGTTTTCCTGCCCAACTGATAGGAATAGCACCACCAAGTTCAGCATCAGAAGGAAGGATGATATAACAAAATTTAATAAGCTGTTAGGCTTCCTTGTAGTAACTCAGCATATATTTTTTCACAAATTATTATAACAATCAAAATGATTTCATAAAGTATTTTC
Organism: Varanus komodoensis; assembly: GCF_004798865.1. Classification (NCBI taxonomy): domain Eukaryota; kingdom Metazoa; phylum Chordata; class Lepidosauria; order Squamata; family Varanidae; genus Varanus; species Varanus komodoensis. The sequence continues at coordinate 34,021,039 of NW_025335941.1, forward strand.
TTCTTCAGAAGTAATATATTCATGGAAAGGTGTTTGTGGTCTTATGTCATTACTGCTTGTTGTATGACTAGCAGGATCTCTTCAAAAGGATATGTCAAGCCACACCACACCACAAATTCTTCGATGAATAATATCGGATGTGCTCATTTTATTGGGGCTTTTCCAAAAAGGAAATTCAGTTCCAAGTAACTGTTCTAATTCTCAAAAGTATACTATATAAAATGAAGAAAACGGGGAAAAACAAGGGAGAAACCAGCCTTTCAGCACTGTAACCTATTCATGCTTTTGGTGTATTCAGAACAATTTCACAATGCCTAAATAATATGGAAGTAAGTAAAATAGTTGCAGTGAAATGTCAATCCTGTACATTATGGACTCATATTACATTTTGAAAGTTTCTCTTAAAAGGACTTAATTAGTTCAGAGTGCTTCCTCTATATAGTATGCTTTATGGCTTCTAGTATCTGCCACTTTCTAAAACTTTTCTAGGAACACACTTCAGGTGTCCCAAAAAGTGAGAGCAGGGTATCTGAATTCCATTCCTCATATTTTTGTAAAAGATAAGAATTGAAGGCACTGCTTATAACTGCTTTTTGCTATTTGACTACCTGCATTATTTTCGTTTCCTTCCCCATCTGTTTAGAGGAACCAGCCATCATGTTTTCTGTTGGTTTTGGTAGCTGCCCCTGTCTTTGCTGGTTGGAGAATGTTTTATTTATATTTTATTTATGTCTGTGTGTGATTGCCATAATGGGTGGACTGGAACTATTTATATATCAAGGGTCAGGTGGAAAGGGTTAGGAAATGAGAGGCCATGACAGATAAGCCCTTCAGCAAATGGAAGGGTGGGAAGAAACATGCAGTCTTGTTTTGCCAAGGCAGAAGGGTGTGAAAACAGGTGGAAAAGTTTCTTGGGTGGCCTTTTCTGTGACCAGTGTAATGCCCACTTTGTTTCCAAAAGGATTGAACTTTGGTTTTAAGGTCATTCGTTGGACTGCAGTGTAGGAATTTAGTATGATTTATGTGTTAGACACATTACCAAGTTGTACAATTCCAGGGAAGGATCACTAATTCAGTGATAAAGTGTTTAAATTGTATGAAAACAGCATGCCAGAGCCTCCCAAAAGTAATGGAGGGGACCCTACTATTCTACTAATGAACATAGGTTGAGGCGGGCAACATCCTGCCCCCAGTCCATTAGTGTGCCTCCACGTTCTATTTAGATGCTCACTGAGATGCCCTTCCCTTCCTATAGAGAGGTGATGGGTATTTGCATGTGTGCATGAAAGAGCAAGATGGGGAAATTCATTGACTGATGGAGGTGTGGAAGAAAGACATTGTTTACTATGTGTTTTGTTGTCACTGGAAACTGAGTATCTAACAGAGCTCTTTAGCTTGTGGGAGTCATTCTCTTCCTTACAATCAATCTTCTGGGCAAGACTCTTGTTCTTTGTGCTGGCCATACCTCTCCTGGAAGCTATTCTGTCCAAAAAGGTTGCCATCTTCAGTGTTTCTGCAGGCCTGGATCAGAACCAGAACCAGAACCAGGAGGTCTGCATGTCTTTCCAGTTTAGCTAGTGCAGTCTTTGTGTGAACATCTCTCTATGCGAAGGAATTGCTTCAATGGGCAACACTCACATGCCTAGCATGTTGTCACTGCACTTTTTTGGACTATGAAATGAAAAGGGGGTGTGAGGCAAGGCTTAAGAGCCACTGTACAAACATAGCAGCCACTCAAGACTTTTACAAATGAATCTTAATTAAGCACCCCATGTTGCTATTTTTGTAGAACTGTGGTGATGATAAAAATGTGTTTTAAAAAGTGCTGTGCAAATACTAAGCTCTGGTCACTGGTTATATTTATGTAGAATCAGTGAAAGCAGCCCATAGTCTTTAGTCTTCTGCATCTTCTTTCTCTTCTTCTTTCTGCTCTTCTTCCTATCATTGTTATTATTTTATCTAGGGCCCATTCCACTTGAAACAAGTGTACCGTGCATTCACATAGAGGATTATCACAGAGCTCAAAAGAGCCTTATTTCCTCTATTCCCTTCCCTGGCCATATACACACAGAGAACAAACTAGTTCACATGATGCACAGCCTATCAGGGCTAATTAGTCCCAGTGGGCTGTTGTATCTTGCCAACCCAGACTTGCTCCATGCTTAAAGACTACAGTTCTATCCCCTTTCACCTGCAGTAAGTGAACTTGACGGACTATTGTTCAGTGACAGAGCGTGTGCTTTGGATGCCAAAGATTCCATGTCTGATCTTCAGCATGGAAGCTTCCTGCCAGGAACCTCAGAAAGCCACTGGCATTGAGTGGTGACAGTACTAGACAAGGTGGACCTGTGGCTTGATTCAGCATAAGACAGCTTTCTGTGGTCCTAGGTTTTGTGTGAGCCCACTACTGCCTTCTTGTATGCCGGCAAGAACCTTGAAATGGTATGATTTAGAGACAATGCTGCTCTCAAAATAATTAACTAAACGAAGGATTAAAGAGTTTTGCCTCTGCATGCACACGTATTATATATGCAAGACTGTACGCTAAACAAAGACAAGACTTGCCACTCCCCCACTCCATTGAAATTGAAAATGTATTAAACAAGTGGGTAGTTGGAAGCCAGCCTTCAGTAGTTGTGTGAGCCAAGCAGATTCCAAGGTTTGCTGTAACAGATCATAGGTAATCCATAAAGAATGGATTATGTATCAATAAAAAGTTGGTTTAATTTTTCAGTTGATTAATAAAATGTTTTGCTGATGTTTTAAAATCAAATATCTACTGACAGTGATAGAAAATATTGATAAAGAGAAAAACTTGTATGCTAGAGATCATGCCAAGTGCCAAGCTCATTCTCACAACCTCAGGACATGGAATGAGAACTGGAATAAACCAGATGGATCATTATATTCTGATGTAAAAGCAGATAGTGTATTGGCCAAAGCCAAAGTAACGTGCACACATTACTTTAAATCTGTGTGCGCTACTATGTCTTTAGTTTTTATTGTACTCTAGAATTAGTGTTCAAGCTAGATCAGGACACTAATAATGTGGATATGGGGGTGGGGGTAAAATCTGAATTGGGGACTCTGTATCTACTAGAGAAAAAAATGGAAAGAAGGCATAGTTGCTAGATTTGAATATCTGCTTTAACCTGATAGCTAAAGAATTTCTAACTGTCACCTATCTCACCCTTCCTGAAAATCTTCAGAGCCCACTGATCTAGCCTGTTTCACTGCTAGGGAAGCTCTGCGTACCTTTTCCAGCTGTTGGAAATGTTACCTGTTCCAGAAACTAATAATGTCACAGGACAAGGGTCTTGTTGAAGGGCTCACAGTGTAGAACAGTGATGAAGTAGCAGAACCACAAATGGTGCATTGATTACATATGCTGGTATACACTTTTATCTCAAGGATTAAATTTTATAGACTTGCCTGTTCAGTTTCATGTATCTAATTATTCTTTCTTGATAGTAGCATTACGACTACGCTCTTGAATTTCATAGGGTGGCACATGCAAAAAGCTATGTTAATTATTACACTATGTACAGTTATTCATGCCGGAAGTTAAATATAAGGAGCTGATCACCAACTACTGAAACTACTAAAATAATGCTATCATCATTATGCTGAGCTTCCTTTGGATGAGATAAAAGAATACATTTTCATTCCAGCGCAAACTCATCAATGTGGTCTACAGATACAAAGGTTTACTAATTCAGAACAGGATCAAATGCTTGCAGGAGTCTACCAAATTCATTTATACCATCAAATGACCGCACCAAGAATGATGCATCTCTGTTTCCAGATGATTTCCAGGCACACCTCTTCATTGTATGATGCTGTGAAGCTGGCCTTTTGCTGTGACTGGAGATTGAGCGTGTGACATGGAGTCACCATGCTATGTAACTCATTTAGGGCTCAATCCTATGCATGCTTAGACAGGAAAAAACCACTGTTCCGCTGTAACCATGCATAGAATGGACCCATAAGTGAAAAGCAGATCACGTATTTCCATAAGAAATGCCCATATCAAGGCATCACTAACAGAGCCAACAGCCATTGCTTTGACAAAGCCAGAATACACATATTCCCATTCAAAGATGTGCAGCAGTGTGAGAAGTGGGCACTCAACCCCATCAGGCAAAAACAGTTCATAAGCCATAGCACTGGAGTATCAATGCATCAATTGTATTTATTCATTTCAAATTACGTCCAACTTACTAATTTTCACTATCCTTGGTCTGGGACACGCCTTGGTTGAGGCAGCTATTAAACCTTACTTGCTAGAGCAGGGGTTGGCAACATATGGTATATAGGCTGCATGGCCCTCCTCCAAACCACCAAATTCAGTGCACATTTTTAATGTGTGTGTTATTAGGCAAGGATTAACATTTATAACTGGTCAGGAATACCCAAAGCATCTTTGCAAATACATATGACTCTCTTGGTTCTCCAAAGCAGCTGAGTGACCAGCTCCATCTTGTGCAGCAGGAATTGGCAGACAAGTAGCTTTCAAGCTCAGCAAAAATCCCTTGCTACTCTGCAGAGCCTGTGTCCACCAGGGCCAGCCCTGCCCAAATGTTCAAAGGGCACTTGGAGGTGACTGGCACTGGTTTGCTGTCTACTCCACCTTGATTACAAACCAATTTTGGTTCATAGCTTTTTTCTTCTTTCTCCTCCTCCTTTTTTTTAAAAAATTACAGCTTGACAGCCAGCTCTCACAATCTCCATTTTGACAGTACCTTCAGAGTGATTAAGCACACCTTGTCAGTGGTTGAGAAACATTTCTTTATTATTTTTGCGCACAGAAAGCAGAGGGGAAACTATTGAACGTTCATTGCAGCAGACTTTGTGCACATTTGTGCAAGAAGAATATTGGTATCCTTTTTAAGTTTGAGAACTTGTTCTGACACACATGGTGACCATCTTTCCTGCATTTTAGGAGCACAAGGTGGATAGCACTGAGAAGTGTAGCATTCAGCTGCTCCAGAGTGCCTACGTCCCTGCGGCTTCCTGAAAGTACACCTTCGCTCAGAACTCCTGAACCCCAAATCCTGGAGCCAGACATTGGATTCAGCACATGACAGCCTAAGGAATGGGGAAAACTATTTCAAAGGCTAGCAAATAGGGGCGGAGGGTCTAAACACTGCAGAACACACACAACCAGGAAAGGAAGGAATAGGGAATTGGAGAGCAGCATAATACAGAATTACAAACAATCCACACTCTCCTGGGGTGTTTGGCCATCTTGAAACCAAAGCAAAAATGTTACCTAATGTATCCTCTTCGGCAAGATAGCACAGCATCCTCCAGCAGCAACAGGGAACCTCTCCAAAAAAGAACCCCGAGCTGTACGCTCCCCTCATTTATACCTTTTAGATCCATCAGATAACCAATGGGGTGGCATCTCCTGACATATTCCAGGTGAGAAGCATTTGCCCTATAGCCCTCAAATCTTCAGTTCTCTTAGGGAATGTGAAATTCCTTGACCACGGGTGTCATTTACAGTACCTGGTGTTTACACATTGCCAGCCCTATCTGGCCCTCCCGCAGCCTTGGCACCTAGCTCTCCTTGAATCACCACCTGGGCTGAGCAGCCCTTCATCCAAGCCAGTTGTTAACTCCTTCCTGGCCAAGAAGGGCCCTAGACACTTTTCGTAACAAGAAGGGATGAGGGAGGATGATGGCAGCACCAGGAGACACAGTTCTGCAACCATTCTCAATAACCCACTATGGGGTTGCCCTGCCAAGATGCATCTGTCATGACAAGCGATCCTGAACAACCCATGAATAGACCATAGGTTCTCTGGGTAGTTTGTTAATGAAAAACAACTATGATTTTAAAAATGTTCAAGATTTGAGCAACATGACAAGCTATCCTGAAACAACACAGCATAGAGTACTGTGTTCTCATTGTGAACCAGGTATTCCTGTCCACTGAACTGCATTAGCCGAAGATCTGAGCCACTGTACGGTCATCATTGAGCCACTATGCAATTCGTCTAGCCTATATCATGTATTCTTTTTTTTTCTTTTTTCTTTTTTTTTTGAGCTGGGAAAATGTACAAAATGTGCTGTACACAATGATGAAGAGAAGTTGGATACCACAACTATTATATTTTTCTTAGTTAAACTGGATGATATACAATGAAAGTCTCCAGCTGCTGTTCACATCAAATAATTTAAATTCTATTATTTGGAAGGTTCAGAAACATCCAAGTAGTTCTGGCCTACATAGGCCAAATAAAGCCTGAAGGTCCATGAATGTTGATGGAAAGTAGGGATGCTAGCCAAGTCTGCCGTGTGATTTCCAGATTACACAGTTTGATGTTCAGCAAACATACAGAACCTGCAATGTGCACTTTTTAATAAATAGAAAATATCCTTAATTTCTGACTTCAGAAATTTCTAGGCAAAGTGTCAAGGCTGGTAAAGACGTTTAAAGCTGTGCTGCTAAATTTCCTGTCTTTTGTTGTTGTTGTCTCACCTTTTACATTCCTAAATTTATTTTGAGCAGTCCCCAAATGGCGAAGTAGTAAAGTAAGCACGGTCTACCAGTTTGGTAACCATCATTCTTTCTAAATGTCTTGCTCTGCAGAGAATACAGTGATAAGAAAGCTCTTGTTTTGCTACAAAGATCCTGCAGAGATGAAAGTCAGCACCAGCAACCTATTACTTCTCAGATCAAAGACAGTTGGGAAAACACAAAATTTACTCAGCATAATATTGATTGATCTAGAATTACTGCCACGTATGCATCCATATGGCACTTTTCTTACCCATTTAGCCTTTGAGATAATTGACAAACTTAGCTTATAACAAATATATTTATTTCATATTTTGTTTATCCTTTTTGTATTACTTCAGCTCTACTGTAATTTTGAGCCACAACATATGAGATGCATGCTGTGTCCGCAAACAGAGAAGTATAACTTCGGAGGGAGAGACTGCTTATTAGTTTGAGGTTTGCTTAATTTTATTTTTTTTATTTTTCAAATGCTGACTCAAAACACATGTAAACAAGTAATAAGAATGCCTTATTAAACAGGTGTTAAAATAATTAAAATACTTTGTCAGAGTTCTGTTTTTGTTTCTTTTTTTAATATAAATTCTGCATTTCACCTTGCTGGTGTTGTCAGTGCTGGGGTGGAAACATAAGTATATAGTTCTTGAGATACTAGTATAGCTTGCCTTCCAACAAAGAAGTTATATTTGAATCAGTGAAACTTAATTCTACATAAAAGGCATTTAATTCCTAATTCTCTGTAAGGGTTTCTGTCCTATGACATACTGCTGTTGTCAACTCTCATTAAAAAGGAACTGAAAATGTAAATTTATATCATTTAAATCTCTGAGCCCATCTCAGATCAGGTAGGGACACAATGGAGTTCAGGCCCAATATGAAATAAATTCAGTTTGGCCTTAGTGCCTATAAGCCCTTCTTACTTTTACCTCATTTCTTCAAATGTTCCCACAGGAAGCATCAAGTGCAGGCTGGCATGTAGCTCATGGCTAAGGCCTGATTGCATTTCTTCTGCAAGCAACCTGTGATTACCCCTCTCAGAGATCAGAGATGGGGAAAGATCCTTTACGAGCAGTGACAAAACTGAAATTTGTTAATTATCATGGCCTTAATATTGTCATACGGAACTGTTCTTATGTTTCAGGGGTTCAGTGGTTCCTTTTCAGCCCCTATGGAGACATCAAATTAAGCAGATTTCCCAACAACCATTGCTATGAAGTCCCCTAAACCTGGGAAAAAGGCAATTGATTTTATGGTCTCTGAGTCTGATGCTGAGGGGCCTCATTCTACAGGTGTATGTAGAATGAAAGAACTCACTAATACTTAAGCTGCCATATATGAATAGTCCACCAGCATTGTCAACATAACCCGACAGCAACCATAGAAGCAGGATTCTTTTCTTAGGGCTACCTGGAGACATCAAAGATTGAACTTTGGAACTTCTGCATGCATATTATGTATTCGGCCACTGATGATTTTTCTAGGAGTATTTTTATGCACTACAACATTTTTCTAGACATTTTAATAGCTTCAGTGGTATGGCAGAGCTGAAATTGCTGATCTGATCTCTTTTTCATTCCTAGAACCCGTTTCATAATCTTGGTGGTGGTGAAACTCCCTGGTGTCTTGATGGTGATAGCCACCATCTGTTTGTTTCTAGCAACTGCAGTGTGTGTGTAGGAAACATTGTCCTCTGATTGGTTTCGGCCCCATGCTACACCCATCACAATGCACTCCAAAACTCCAGAGAGTCCTTCAGTGGCATTTCATAGGTAACCAGGCAATGCAACTCTAAAAGTTTTCTAGCAAGCTGAGCAAGAAGCCTTTGATCATGTAAAGAATGAGTGGGCAAATGTTGAATCCAAGCAGGGAACTTCTCCCCAACTTTTTTTCATTAACACTGCAGGCTCCCCTGCTGGTGGAGAGCTAGCCAGTGAGATGTATGCAATCCCTTAACTGGATGGATTCCTCATCACAGGATCAAGGACTGGGCAAGACAACAGATCCCTCTCCTCTCCTGAGTCCTTTCCTGTCTCTTCCACAATAAGTCTGCTTGAATGGCTAACCTGTGACACTGCAGACAACAACCTTTATAGAACTTCAAAGGCTACTTTCCTTCTTTGATACTCCTTAGTATGCTCCCCTTCAGAATCTGATAGCCCAGGCCCTCAGAAATCAGTGAAGACTGAATTCCAAGCCCACTCACTAAGCTCTCCACCAAGATTGCTGAAAGGTGCTCAGCAATACTGAAGCACATGCAAGTGTCACTGTTGCATGGTGTGTTGATTTAGCCCCATCTTGAAAGGGGTTTGTTTTTGTCATTTGTTTTTGTTTGTAGGCTTTCTGTTTGCAGAGAAAAGTACTTTGCCAAGAGGAACAATTCTATGGGATTCAAAAAGGAAAAAGAAGGACTCACCAAATGCAGTGCTCTGCTGAAATCATAATAGCAGGGTAGAAGTTGGCGTAATCACATTAGGGAAAGTAAAAGACAGAATATGAAAGGGAAGACTAAATATGAGATGGACCGAATCTGTAAAGGAAACCACACTCTTGAACTTGGGAGAGCTGAATGGAGCTGACATGGACAAGTCACTTTGGAAGGTTTTCATTTATAGGGTTGTCATGAGTCAGAGATGACTTGATGGCACATCACAACAAAGAAGATGGAGTACAGACAGCATTCAACCCCTTTTCCCTTTTGAACACCAAACAGTGGAACATCAAGGGTCACATAGCTTTCTCCAACACAACACTGAAGCTTCCACAGATGGAAAGGAATAGCCACTACACCCAAAGACCAGTCTAAATTTTCAAAATATCTTGCCAGAAGCACATACAATCAGCTTTGCTGTATTACTCCAGAAGAAGCTTGTGGCCTACAACTCCCTTCAGCTCTCACCAACACAGGCAATGGTGAGGGTTACTGGGAAATACGGGCCAAAATACCTGGGTAGTTACAAATTGCCCACTCATACTTTAATACAGAGTGTCCTTGCTACATTTTTTGTTTCTGCATGTTGTATGTAGTAGCAGCTCAGTGGATCTTGTTTCTGAGTTGTATAGGATTGCAGTGTATGCACGAAACAACATACAACCAAGTGGATGTTGTTTCTTTGCAGCTCTATAAAAATTGGGTGGAAGCAAAGAGAAGAAATAACTGTAGCATTAGTAGGTCATGCATCGATAAGAAGAAAAGTTTCTGTTGACTAAACTGTAACAAAAGTACAATAACAGAGTCCATATAAACAAACTGACATTAGAAGAAACATAATAGATGAGATTTATGAATAACAGGTAATTGAAAACATGACAAAAATGGAAGATAAGGTTAGAAATACAAAATTAAAAATGTGAGTTATTAAAATATGGAATTCAATAGCTTTACTTAGGGAGTACAACTTTGTAGAAGATCAGCAGCATGATCTTATGGGAAATGAGGGATGTAATCCTAAACATGCTTACTATGAAGCACTCCCTGTCGCACTCAGCATGGGTTATTTCTGTCAAAAAGAGCAAAACTCGAGCCATAACTTGCAGTTAATGCCCTTATGCCTCAGATTGCTGGGAACTGAAATGGCTTCTGATAGAGGGGGACTGGGAGAGAAGCTTAGCAACTAAGATAGGTAAAAGAAGCATGGATGCATCACTTTCTTACAGTTTTCTCTATAGAGAGCTTTACAACCAGGCTAGACCTTTTTCTCAATCAATTGGAATCACAATTACACAGTTGCTTACGGCAACCTGTTGAGTCAGTTGCCAGGCTGTCAAGACTGATGGTTTTGGGCGCCTTCCAGAACAGAAATGGGTAATGAATGTTGACCAAATTCCATTATTGAGATTCCTTTTTATTAAACCATTCAGGAGTTGCATTTGAAGAACAATTTTCTAGTTATTTTGGTGTTTCCTTGCTGAATGAACTGACTCTATAAACCCTTATACACAAATCCTGCAGCTCCTTTCCAGCATGTGCCTAACTTTGACATAGCTTCTTTGAAGAGTAAGCCCCTCTGGGAGTCTTGCAATTTGTCACCCAGTCCAAGGAAGCCGAGGGAAACCTGCCAAAAACGGATAAAGCCTTAGTGTTTGCTGCCACTGCTGCCTTGGCTTTGGCACACTGTGGAATTCAGCTAATTTCAAACAGCAGCTCCTTAGAGCAATCAACAGAATGAAGATCCTTTGGATGCAGTCGAGTAGGAACAAGCAGGCTAAGTAATGCTAAGAAAGAAGTACTACTTAAGCTAGCCATTAGCATGCAGCACTAGCAGCAGAGATTTAATAGTGTGTGCTCTAAATTGGTATGCTGGGCAATTATGACAGAAGTTCCCCTCATATCCTTGTATTTGTCTTGCTTATCAGCATCTTCCCCAGAATGCTGATGCAAATAGCAGATCTTTTTGGTATAGGCCTGCCTTTGACACAAGTAGATTTCATTCATTAACTTGGGAAAGGTGGGGGGAGCAGCAGGAAATCAATGGGGTCTTTTTATCTAGCTACATGCAGGACCATGTAAATGAATCTACCAACTACGTTACAGCATAGTAATAACTACTTTATCACCTTTGTTACCATTGCCTGTCCTTTCCTTTGCTGCATCAGCACTCTCAGGTTAGGGAAGCATGGAAAGAACTTAGTTCCTACTAAATGCTGGGAGGGAGTCTTTTGCAAATATACTGAGTGCATCTAAATTAAAAATGAGAGTGCTGTAAGGGCCCAGCATATGGAAACCGTCAAGAAATCAGAGTCTTAGAAATGTTGCTTCTGCATTGCCCTCAGTGTGAGTCCAGGTAGTTGCTTTGTGGACACTGTACTACAGCTGTGAGATGGAGTCTAAATGCTACCTTAACCCCCAAAAGTCATTGCTACATATTTTTGCACAGTTTTTGTTTCCATCCAAAGCAAACCTGATGACCCACTGTCTATAGCCAAGCCATACAAACTGTTTTTTCTTCCATGTGCATGGGCAAATAAAAGGATTTAGGTTTCAGGCATTCTTAAAACACTTGACCAAGGAAACACAACAAAATGCAGTGAAGAAGTTCAGGGTGATCTGATCTTTACAAAGCAGATTCAGAATAGAATTTAACACTATTTGTTACATTTGTTGTAAATAATCTGCTGTGTATCTTAAGACACAGTACTTTGCAAACACAGACCTCAAGTAGTTGCCTGTCTTCACTTCATAGACAGCTTCCTAATAAAATGGCTAGCCATCAATAACAATAGCCTATTTCCCAGACAGACAAACTGATGGAGCTCTGCAACAAAATTCCCAGCGGTGTCAATTTCCTCCCTATATCAGTGCAGGCAACCCCTATTATAACCAACAATACTATCAAGGCCAAACTAGATCTTTAAGGGTAGCCATATCTATGTTACCCATTCACATATAAAACAAATCTCCATCTGTCCTCACCTTACCTTTATGTACTCAATCACTTCAGGTTCCTTTCTCCTAGCCCAACACCAATTTTAGAAGTGAGTCATTCAGAGAGAAAACTGTCTGAAACAATGATACTGCAGTGAATTGCGGGGACAATAAAGTGGGGTATGTGGAAATGTTCAATTTCTTTCACCTGTTTGCCCCCTTTTAATGTCAACATGATACAGTGCTTTCTCTTTATTTAATAATGTATTAAATAAATTTTAATACATTATTTTAATTTGTAAGGGATAAACAAATATGACTGCTCCCATCATGTATAGACAGGTTCTCATTGACTTTCTGATCTCCCAGTGTGATATATGTCATTACCTGGCAATAATGCCCATATACTTTATACGTGGAAAGGAGACCAAATAAGAACACCCAAAGTTTGCATGTGAATCAACATTCAGGTGGGCACTGCTTGAAAACTTCCCTTTGGCTTCTCTTGTTAGTGCAACCAGTTAACTAGAGCTCAGATCTACCAATTGCTTTTCTAGCATGATGCATGATCAAAAGCTATGGTTTTCCTTGGCTTATAACCCTAGATTGAAATGGAAGAAACAAACCAAACCTCTCAGCTTGTGCATGACAATAAGCGAAGACAAATTGAAGGTCCAGGCTTGCTTAGATCTTCCCATTTGTCACATTATCTATGTGTGAAACAAGCCAATACACTGAGGAATCGGACACCCATAATGACCATGTTCAGGCTTGAGTGGGAGAACATTTCAGTCTCCAGGGATGATCTGCTGATGATATCAAAGACCCCACAGTTCAATAAAAAAATTTTTTAAAGGCATGCTCAAGCATGAAATTGCTGGGATAGAATATACTAATATGTGTTATTTTGTGGTAAATGTTAATCTATTTCTGTTCTCCTCAGGAGTTAAATTAGAATACCATAGCTAAAAAATAAGTGCAGAACCTCCCACATGGTTGTAATTGCATAGAGTTTATGTGAGTTCAATTGACTCTATGGCTAAAAGTGGTTCGAGACTTGAGTTGAAAAGAAAAAGATAATGGAAGCCAGTAGAAGAGAGGGAATTGACCTGTTCAAGCCACTGACAACATATAATAAGTATCCTGGAGAGGGAAGCATTAAGGCTGGGATGGGGAATGACTTTTTAATTTCCAGAACTGCATTCTTCCACTGAATAGTAAGATACTCACGTGTCTCTGAAAGTGTTGTAGAGCCATAGAACAAAGTAGGTGAAGGCTTCGGGGCAGGCAAAAGGTTTCCTTTATCACCTTCTCACTGCTGTAACTCTCCTTCCTTTACAGAGATACAAGGTTCCTGTCCCAGACTGCCTGGAGGAACCATTCCATGTTGGGGTGGGGATACATTTCAATGTTTTCATGTAGGCCTGATTTAGAAGTCACTGTTTACCAATTCTATGAACTATAGAAGGGTCTAGCAAAGAATGAGGCAAGGGAGAAAGAGAAAGATACACCCAATTGAATGCAGAATTCCAGAGAATAGCTAGAAGAGATAAGAATGCCTTCTTAAATGAACAGTGCAAAGAAATAGAAGAAAACAATAGAATAGGGAGGACCAGAGATCTCTTCAAGAAGATTGGAGATATGAAGGGAACGTTTCATGCAAAGATGGGCATGATAAAGGACCAAAATGGCAGAGACCTAACAGAGGCAGAAGAGATTAAGAAGAGGTGGCAAGATTACACAGAAGAACTATACAAGAAAGAGCTTAAGGTCCCTGATAACCACACTGGGGTGGTCACTGACCTTGAGCCAGACATCCTGGAATGTGAAGTCAAATGGGCCTTAGGAAGTCTGAGCAACAACAAAGCTAGTGCAGGCGACAGTATTCCAGCTGAGCTATTCAAAATCTTAAAAGATGATGCAGTAAAAGTGCTACACTCAATATGCCAGCAAACTTGAAAAACTCAACAGTGGCCACAGGATTGGAAAAGGTCAGTTTACATTCTCATCCCAAAGAAGGGCAATGCCAAAGAATGTTCAAACTACCGCACCATTGCACTCATTTCACATGCTAGCAAAGTGATGCTCAAAATCCTACAAGCTAGGCTCCAGCAGTATGTGGACTGAGAACAAGCAGAAGTACAGGCAGGATTTTGAAGAGGGAGAGGAACTAGAGATCAGATTGCCAACATATGCTGGATCATGGAGAAAGCTAGGCAGTTCCAGAAAAACATCTACTTCTGCTTCATTGACTATGCTAAAGCCTTTGATTGTGTGGATCACAACAAATTGTGGCAAGTTCTTAAAGAGATGGGAGTACCCGACCATCTTATTTGTCTCTTGAGAAACCTATATACAGGTCAAGAAGCAACAGTGAGAACTGGAAACGGAAACACCGATTGGTTGAAAATTGAGAAAGAAGTTTAGCAAGGCTGTATACTGTCGCCTTGTCTATTTAACTTATATGCAGAGCACATCATGAGAAAGGCGGAGCTAGATGAATCACAAGTTGGAATTAAGACTGATGGGAGAAATATCAACAACCTCAGATATGCAGATGATACCACTCTCATGGCAGAAAGTGAAGAGGAACTAAAGAGCCTCTTGATGCGGGTGAAGGAGGAGAGCACAGAAGTTGGCTTGAAACTCAACATTAAGAAAACTAAGATCATGGCATCTTGTCCTCTCATTTCCTGGCAAATAGATGGGGAAGAAATGGAGGAAGTGACAGATTTTATTTTCCTTGGCTCCAAGATCAGCGCAGATGGGGACTGCAGCCAAGAAATCAAAAGACGCTTGCTCCTGAGGAGGAAAGCTATGGCAAATCTAGACAGCTTAAAAAGCAGAGACATCACCCTGACAACAAAAGTGCGTATAGTCAAGGCAATGGTTTTCCCAGTTGCAATGTATGGCTGTGAAAGCTGGACCATAAGGAAGGCTGAGCACCAAAGGATGGAGGCCTTTGAATTGTGGTGCTGGAGGAGACTCCTGCGAGTCTCTTGGACTGCAAGGTGATCAAACAGGTCAGTCCTAGAGTAGATCAACCCTGACTGCTCTTTAGAAGGCCAGATACTGAAGATGAAACTCAAATACTTTGGCCACCTAATGAGAAGGAAGGACTCACTGGAGAAGAGTCTAATGCTGGGAACAATAGATGGCAAAAGAAGAAGGGGACGGCAGAAAATGAGGCAGCTAGATGGAGTCACTGAAGCAGTTGGTGTGAGCTGAAGTGGACTCTGGGGGACGATGGAGGACAGGAAGGCCTGGAGGAGTGTTGTGCATGGGGTCGCGATGGGTCGGACACGACTTCGCAACTAACAACAGCAAAGAATGAATGGCTCAGATTGCATTTCCAGAGGGGAACTGTGTTAGACTGGAGCAGCAAAGGAGTTAAATTTAAACAGGTTTATTGTGTTCTCTGTGTTTGTCAACTTTCCTCAAGTAGGTGAACTGTTTTCCTCCTACAAACAGGAAAATATGGGAGGGCAAAAATAAGGGCAAAAGGCATTGAAACAGCAGGATTGTCTGGGATGTTTCTATTCAGAATACAAGTTGCTTCAGATGGACAGTTCCTAACAATCAAAAGTAGTTATTCTGTTCCACCTCAGTTACTGGTATGCTCAGTTCAGGGTTAACCATTCACAAGCACATTATTCTGAGACTTTGATCTTCCCATAGATTTGTAGGACTTCCACAGAAGTTAGGTTTCAGGCAATGCTTTTCACATATCTTGAGTGGAGATAACTAGGAATTATACTTAGAAAATGGAGATGTCATTTTAGTAATACAGTCACAGATGGCTTGAATCTTGGTTTCCATCTAATGTTTTTATTTTCTATTTTTGTATATTGGCTATATACAGTCATATTCTATAAATTGGAATGGTATTTGTCAAAATGCAATAAAGATTACTGTACAGTACTTCATCTGCAATTTGCATGTTTTTGCATATTTTTGGAATATTTACCAGAGCATGAGGCTTCTGCATGCAACTGAGTGCGTCATCTGGCCTGAGGGTCAGTGCAAACAGACTATTTAAATAGACTTACTTTTACCGTCACATGAAAGAAATGGGGAACTTTTAGCTCAAAATCCTGACCAGCTTTAGTCACTGACCTGCAATATTAACAGTGAACTATATTGTAGGACTCCTGTTAGCTACTCTTCCTCAAAACAGTCCCTAATATGTGATAAATATGTGATACTGAACTATATTGCACTGTTGTTGTCTGATCCTCTCTCAGTCTAATGTACTATCTGGGGCAAAAGCAAGAGTTAACATTTCAGAGTTGGTGTTCTCTCTAAGCTTCTGAGAAATAGAAAACTAATGCTGTTGGCAAACACTGCCAGGTTATTATAAAGCAGAACCCGAACTGCAATATCCAGTGTGAACTCCACTTGTAGAGCAGTCTTCTGCAGCATGATGCACACCAAATTTTTTTTTCTGCCATGCCTGGCTATTTCCTATGCCAACTGTGGTTGATAGTAGTTGTAGTCCAAAAAAGCTGGAGGCATCAGGTCGGGGAAGGTTGCTGCTGAGTGTTATAAACCACTCTTTCTCAGCTGTGGCCCTTTGCAACCTGTAATAAGCAACTGCATTTCTTTTTGAATCTGTATCAGCAGAGACACTTTAGTCTCATGCTAAATCAAATCTGAGATAAAGAGAGCAGTGACTTGTCTTTTACTGTTACCACTTGGATAGGGCTGGGATGAATTCACTGGTGCCTAATTGTTGCTACATTAAAAACTTGGGTTTCTCCCCTGATTTTAGTACATATCTTTCACTTCCATCCCTCTTCACAACTTTCAGCATGAGCTAGAAAATTACCTATCCAAACAATGTTCTGCTCCTCTCTTCACTTTTTATATCTATGTTTCTTTTCCTCCTATTTTCCCAGCCCTCCAACCAGCATTTCTATGCCTGCTGAGCATAGGGTTCCTATGGCTGTTTTGGGTGTGCGGTTTTTCCCTGCTCCTTTCTCCTTTCCTCCAAACTTTTTTATACACCTCCAAAGCTTCCCCAAGTCTGCTAGCATCTCCTTGTGGGTTGGTGCAATCCTTTTTAACTACATAAGAGCAGACAACCTTCACCAAAGATCAGAAATAAAACAGAAAGAGATACTTGTAAATGTGTATGAATTAATGTCATAAAAAGCAAAGATGTTTTGGTAATCACAGGGAAAGGGAAATTTATTCTTTCCTTCTTCTGGTGATGCTTAGAGAGAAATAGAAATTGAGGATGCTAGGAGCATGTAGTTCATTATTAAACAAATGAATGTGTCCTTTTCATGGTACATGTATTCCAGGATTAGTGCTTTAATCACAGGTGCAATGTATGCATCTGGAAGTATTACCATGTGATTAAACAAAAATTAAACATGGAACATATTCAATGGGTTAATGTTGCAGTTACACAGTTCACTATTCATATTTTTGCAGAAGATGTTCTCCGGGAGATTTATTCTATTAGTCTTACAGCATTACAAGACTATTGATCTGCAGTCTAGCAAATTGGGTAGTACCAATGGCTTGTCTCTTAAATCTAAATATTCCCTAACTTTGATTTCCCATTTAGTCTTTGTTGCCAAACCACATTCCTCCTTATCAATTTTCTCTTCTTCCAATAGGCACAGGTAGTATGTAAAGACAGCTTTACTCACCTGCAGGGCCACTTCATGGAAAGCTAAGATATGGAGGAGAAATGACCCAATTTCTGCCTACCCAATTTCTAGCCCTTTAATTTCACTGCTTTCAGCAAAGGCCAGAATGGGGACTGACAGTACTTACATAGGTTCCGTCATGTGATAGAGGACACCACCTCCCCAACATAGCAAGGTAGATCCTACATTAATGTACCTTCCTTTGCAGTTCTTTGCCTTAATGTGCAGAAGTGGTTGGATGTGCTGTATTAAATGTGCTCTCTTTCACATGTTAAATCTCTCTAGAGAGGACTAATGAGTAGCAAAGGTTAATCAGTGTTAATCATGTTCATTACCATTGATTTGCTACATATACACTATGTGTCCGTTCCAGAAGCCTTATGAAACACACATGGTTGCAAAGCAAAAGTACTTGTAGGTGCTTTTACATATATTTTCATTACATTCCTCTCTAGTGGAACTTTTCCTCTGCCAAACTAAAGAGTGTAAGCACCTTAGGGCAAGAACTGACTCTATAATGTTTAAACTTTTTTCTTTTCCTTATGGAAAAAAATCTATTCTCTTTTAAGATTGCGAAGTTCAAAAGCTAGTATTGCTGAGCGAACACAAACAGACAGGTACCTGCTAGTCACACCAATGGAAATTGATACACTCCTCCACCAGACTCCTTTGCAATTAACATGCAGTGAATACAGTGCTGATTGCAATACAGGGATGGTGTGCAAATACGTGTCTTCAAAGAGAGCTGGATTCAAGCTGTGTGTTGAAGAGAGCAAAACATACCGCAGAAGTAAGCACATGTGGCAAGTGTATAACTGACAACCGGCATCATTATGATTTCCATTAAAACAGATTGTTGCTATACCACATAATCCATAACTGTGATTGCACAGTACAATGCAACATTAAAAAGAGCATTCTATCAGTTCCTGAAAAACAACTCATAAGCATGCTCCCTATTTAAGAAGATCTACCACACTCCTGGAAAGTAAAATGATTCCTAATTTTCACTTTCCCAAAGCTTCAACAGGAAACTTGATGGGAAGCACTATACATCTTTTCTTTCATGAGACTTTGGAAAAACTGCATGAAAGAAAAAGAGTTGACACCAGTAGGATGGTTAGAATGCATGTTGGCATTGTTAATTCTTCTGTACCTGAAAATGTTCTAAACTTCAGCCACCAGCATTCCTAGCATTGGCAGCCTCTAAATGTTTTGGACTTACATTGGGCATCCTGCTAGAACTGATGGGAATTGAAGTCCAACACATCTGGACAGCACCAAGTTGGGGAAGACTACATTAGGACCACAGAGAACCAGATTCAAATCCCTCTTGAGTCAGCTGCTGTTTCTAAGCCTTATTAAACCCACAGGGTGGTTGTGAGGACAAAATGCAGGGGAGAACAATATAAGCTGCCTTGAGCATAAAAGAAGACGGGGTGGCAGGGAGGGATGTATTGTTGTTGTTATGTGCCATTAAATTGTCTTCAACATATGGTGACCCTATCAATAAAAGCTCTCCATAACGTCCTGTCCATGACAGCTCCGTTCAGCTCTTCCAGGTTCAAGGCTGTCCAAAGTATGACAGCCTCTATTTTGCTATTTTTGCTTCCAGTGAAAGTTTTGGCTTGACTTGATCTAGGACCTAATTGGTTGCCTTTCTGTCAGTCCAGGATATTTGCACAATTTTCCCCCAGCACCACATTTCAAACAAATGCACTTTCTTCCTGCCAGCTTTCTTCACTATCCAGTTTGCATACCATAGATTATGATACAATAGAATGGATGGTACAATAGTTTGGATTACCTTGATCCTGGTCTCCAGTGAAACAATGATACACTTGATTACATTTTTAGTTCCTTCATTGCTGCATTTCCAAGTCTCAGTCTTTGAATTTCTTGGCTGAGGTCTCCCTTTGAATTGATAACAGAACTGAGGTATGTGAAATAAATCACAATTTTGATTTCTTTATGGCTGATAATAAAGTTCTGTATTTCTGTATGTGGACAGTATTTTTATTTTCTTAATATTTAGTTTCAGTCCCACTTTTGCATTTTCTTTTGTCACTTTTATCAGGATCATTCAAGTCATTGCTGTTTTCTGGCAGTAGCATGGTGTTATCTGCATATCTTAAATTAGAAATGTTCCTTCAGCCAATTTTCAGTCTTTTCTCTAATTCTAATCTAGCTTTCCTTGTGATGTGTTCTGCATACAGACTGAATAGACTAAACAAATATGGGAATAAAATATATCTTTGTCTGACACCTGTGCCTATGGGAAACCATTCCATTTCTCTGCTTCTCTAAGAACTATAGCTTCTTATCTGTGATACAGGTTACACATTTTTAATTCTCAGAGTGATCACATCCCTCATTGAGTGTAGAAGTCTGGAGTGCAATTCTTAACTACTGAATTCATTGTTGGTAGAAGAAAAGTAATGGTTTTAACTTTAGCATTGCTGGAGCACATCAGCCAGCAAGACAACAAAGTGGAAGAATGAGTAACCCGCCTTTAACTGATTTGTAGTGTCTGTGAACAGTCCTCATGGCTACTCACAAATTCAAATGCTTATCTCCGTCTTCCATCTTACCTTTCTGCTCCAGCCCCATTCTGTTGTCTGTCCAGTTCCCCAAGGATGGTTCCTTGCAGGTTTGACATCAAGGCCTGTGCCTTTAAGGTGTTTTCTTTGCAGCATCCCATCTGGTCTACAAATGCTGAACAATCAGAAGGCATTGAGAGCCAGGGTGGCATACGGGTTGGACTGGGGATCTGGGGACTCCAGGTTCTAGTCTCCACTCAGCCATGTAGCTCTCAGGGTGCTTACTCTGGGCCAGTTACAGGTTCTCAGCCCAACCTCCCTCCCTCACAGAGTTGTTTTAGTGGAGATAAGATTGAAAGGAGAAGGAAGGTTATGTAAACCACCTTGAGTTCCTTGATGGTAAAAAGCAGGATATGAATACAATAATTAAATAAACTATAGCGAAATAAAAGAACAGGCTGGCAGGATTTTGAATTACAACAGCAAACACATTTGATACCCATGTTGCTGGAGAGAAGGTAGGCTCCCCCAGCCATTTATTTATTTTATCATAGAAGGAATACTTGACTCAACAGCACTGAAAAAGAAAATGACCTTGGAGTTGTAGCCAACAAGCTAAACATGAGCAAGGAAAACCAGAAAGGATTCAGAAAAGAGCAACAAAGATGATCCAGGGTCTTGAAACTATGCCCTTGTAATGAAAGTCGGAGAACTGAGCAGGTTCAGACTTGAAAAGAGGTGAAGATTAAGAGGTGATATGATAGCTCTCTGCAAGTACCTCAAAGGCTGTCACAAAGAGGAAGGACAAGATCTCTTCTAACTTATCCCTGAGTGTAGGACACAACGCAACTGACTTAAACTACAGCACACCAGATTCAGGATAGACACCAGCAAAAACAATGTCCAACTGTAAGAGCAATACAACAGAGGAAGCAGTTGCCAAGAGTGGTCACGGGCTCTCCTACACTAGAGACATTCAAGGTGAAACTGGAAAGTCATCTGATTGGAATGTTGTGACTTGGCATCTTGCATCAGCAGCAGGTTGGACCTCATAGCCTTTTTGGCCAATTCCAACCCTATTCATCTATGAATCTCTGCTCAGTTCATCTACAGTGGTGTTTATCCACTGTTCAGTGATAGGAAGGATTTGAAGCTAAACACTGTCATCACAATCTCCTGAAGAGCTGAGTTCCATGGTTGCTAGTAGCCACCATTCTGGAAATCCATTTTTTTTCATGCAAGTAGGACATGCTGGGAATTGTGGTTTAACATATCTAGAGGACACCAGGTTAAGGAAGACCAACCAAGCCTGATATTGTTCTGCAGAACTCAAAAGCACAATATTTTGTGGTGTTTTAGTTGGTCCTTCTAAAGGTGTTGCACAACTGGATTTTTAATCTTTTTTTTCTTTCAAGACAAAAATCACTATCTTTGCTTTTGAAGGTTAGATCCATGGTCCAGATGTCTGATAAGTGAATTAGGGCAGTAAAATATAAAGTGCAAAAACTGACTTGGAAATGTATGTTATCCATCACATATTGAAGGTTGAACAAGAGGCATGTCAACAGCTAAAATGGTTTTCTAACAAAATGGAAAGTTAATTAAGGACACGACTAAATGTCTTGGAAGTTGACAACAAAGGGAATGGACTTCTCAGTGGTGACTTCCCAGCTGTGGAGTGATTGAGGTCTGCTTAATGCAAACTGCTATCCTTTCAGTGCCAGGTTAAGTCAACCATCTGTGCTGAGGCATTTAAATACTGTATATGAAAAGTTATTTAAAGGGTGATGGGGTGACCCTATGTGTGATCTTTTTAACAGATCTATTTTGTATTAAACATTGTTTCAGCTGCTACATTGTTTTAATTTTTTAGCTTTTTCATATTATTGAAAAATGTGATATTATGGTATTACAGTGCTGTTTGTAAACAAAAGTTTCAGTTAAGGGTTGGTATAGAAATTAAATAAATAATGTTTTTATTGCTAAGTTTTCTTATATTTGAGTGGTATATCTAACATTTATGATTTTGATTTCTAAATATGTTGACATTACTTTGACTTATATGTGAGAGGCAAGCATGACACTATTCTGTATCCAAGAAAATACATTTTAGGCATGCCAATAAGCTTTTAGCTGCTGTACTACATGTTAGAAATGAGAAGGAAGTAGGGTTCATTTGACACTTGGGCACAATAGCACTGTGCCAGCATTTTATTTTAAAATCTTAATATTCAAGATTCAGCCAATAAACTAATCCTAATTCAAACAGTTACATTAGAGAATTCAGCATATGGGGCTTTAGAGACATAAAGACTCACATTTTCCAATAGGTAAATAAAAAACTGTGGGAGGAAAGGGTCAGATTTGTTGAAGCACTGGTATACAGAAATAAAAGTTAGTGTGGATAAGATTAATTTTGTTGAAAGTGATTTCTTTAGGGTGTTTAACCAACAAAAAAATTCCAGCTGCCATTTCTTCTACCTGCTTAGCTTCGATGCCAAATGAAGATATAGAGAGATGTCCACAGATACAGAAATAGATCTTTGGAAGAGTTATTCTTTGGGCCGCACGTATGGTAACATTGTTCACTATCATTTCAGTAGAAGCTTCACATAGCTCAAGATGCAGTGCAGTGCTGAAAGAATCAATAGAGATAAAGGAAGACTGAGAAGCATGGCAGACCAGGGAATGCTGGCTGCTGTAAGACTTTTTCCTGTATGAATCCACACAGGATTTTATTCTAAATGGTCACTTTAAAATTTGCATAGCTTGCACAGCTGGCAAAGAAGTTGGACACAACAAGCACGATCCCATTCGCCATTTATTTATTTATTTATTTATTAATCAAAACATTTCTATGCCGCCCCTTGCCGAAGCCTCGGGGCGGCTCACAACACAAAATAAAATACAATAAAATACAAAAATAACAATATAAAATTAGCAATATAAAATAAATAACAATATAAAAGAATGATGCATGAAGAGAGCTCAAACTGTGACTTGCTAAGGAGATCGCAGGAAAAAAAGGGCACTTTTCCTTTTCTTTTTTACCTTGCTTTCAATAATTTAATGTTGGGTTTCTCTGGTATGATGTTGGGTGTCAGCTAGAGAATGTTCAAGATTATATGGCCCATATCCTTTGGCCTGGTGGGTTTGCATGTAGTGCCTAAAGTTTATGGAAGCTCCTTTATTCAGAGAAATATAGTTTAAGAATATTCAATAAGAATCTTTTAAGTCCAATTGCTGCATCACTCTAAATTATTAGTATTATAGTATTGCTGTATCATATTAAAATATATGTTTCGATATATATCTAAATGTCTATGGATATTCTCTTAAAATACATACTATTAAGTTATTTAAAATATGTTATTTGCATTTCATTTTTGCAACATTTGAGAAGTGACAAAAGGGTGGGCAACTAAATTCTAATCTGTGCGTTAGGCAGGAGATGCAGATCAGGTCAGTTTGTCTCAGAATTTTCAGAGAGCTCAGGCATCGCTGCCTGATACAGTTTATGGATAGGAAGTATCTAGCTGCATGTAACAAAAATCAGCTTATTTCATTTAAGCATTTACAGAACTGACATGAGTTGAACTTATTTTTAAGTGCTGCAAGTGTTTTTGGCTCCATCCATCTTTTCTATTTGCTGCGCATAATAGCTGTTCAAAACATAGATTGTTATAATAAAAGTTCAGTATGAGTGTGAACACTGAAAAGCTTTGGGCATAGTTCCAGCACATGATGTCTGTCTAAACAGAGGTACCAAATGGCACCAGTATGAGCCAGATGCATTTCTTTCCCTGCTTTAAATGCAAGGTATTGCTCCTAAGGATGCTTGGCAACTTACCTTGAACATCAGAAGCTTCATTCTATTTGAGGATGAAGTCTTGTGGGAGATGGAACTACATTCAAAGAAAAGTAGTCTCAAAAAAAAAAAAAAAAAAGTCAGCCAATGCTTTCTGCCTGTGAAAGAGATCTAGCACAGCATCACTTCTGATTATCCATAATACTGTACGACATCTGATAATGCTGTCATAAATAAAACTTGGAAAATGCCTCTACTCTACTTAGAAAAAGGAGGAAAGTCCCAAACTAGTCTATAAAGAACTATAGAACTTATAAAGCTTGTTGTCAAAGGTTTCTCCAGCTTCTCCTGCCAGATAAGCCTTTTATCATGCAATTGTCCTGTTTCATTCACGGTCCATAACCAGAGCTGCATTACACGGAGCTAGTACAGCATCAGCATCATTTAATGGTGAAACTGAATGCTTTTATCATGATTCATTGGTGGCAGCGGTGGTAGTGCAGCTAAAACTGAAGCTCAATCCAGACAAGACGGAGGTCCTGTTGGTCGGCGGATCGAGCTTCGGTGAGGGTGAATTGAACCTAGTCCTGAATAGGGTTGCACTCCCTCTTAGGGACAAGGTCCGCAGCTTGGGAGTGCTCCTCGACCCAGAGCTTTCACTGGAAGCTCAGGTGACAGAGGTGGCGAGGAGCGCTTTCTTTCAGCTTCAGCTGATCCATCAGCTGTGCCCCTACCTGGAGTACGACTGCCTGGCGACAGTGACACACACGTTGGTGACTTCCCGACTTGACTTCTGCAACATGCTCTACGTGGGGCTACCCTTGAAGACGGTCCGGATACTTCAATTGGTTCAGAATAGAGCTGCCAGGCTGTTGACGGGGACTGGACGTTATGCTCACATGACTCCAGTCCTCTGTCAGCTTCACTGGCTTCCCATTGAAGTCCAGGCCCAATTCAAGGTGTTGGTGATGACCTATAAAGCCCTAAACGGCTTGGGTCCTGGCTACCTGAAGGAGCGCTTGCGTCCATATATGCCTGCCTGCCCCCTGAGATCAGCGGGAGAGGCTGTTCTCCGGGAACCTTCCATGAAGGAAATTAGGAGGATAGGCACTCAGAGGAGGCCTTTCTCTGCGGTGGCGCCCAATCTATGGAATGCGCTCCCCAGAGAGGTCCGCCTGGCGCTGTCGTTATTTGTTTTTCGGCGCCAGGCAAAGACCTTTTTATTCAAGCGTCATTTTAATTGTTAATGTTATTTTTATTTTAAAGTTTTTTTGGCCAGGGTGACTTATTTTATGCAGTTACGTGTATTTTATATTGTTATTTATGTATTTTAATTTATTTATTTGTAAGCCGCCCCGAGGCTTCGGCGGATGGGGCGGCCTAGAAATTTTCTAAATAAATAAACAAAAAATTTTGGGCCCTGGATTATGGGGTTGGGGGCCTTCAGATAGCCATTGGTATTTCTTCTTATGTAACTGGCAACTAACATTTCTCTTCTCTCCTGTAATTGCCATGCCATGCTTTACAGCTGCTTCTGCAGTAGTGATGTTACACCAACAACAAAACTGTCTGCTGACCCTGATAAATATATAATTTATATTTATGAGCAATGTGCAGTTTTGCATTTTAAACCCATTTAATTCATAGCACTGTCATGAATGCAGTAAAAATAGAGTTTGCTCCTGCTACCCGGATTCTCCCATCATTTGCTGCTCTCTGGGGCGGTCATTCTGTGAAAGGCCCTGGGCTGCAGAGCCTAAGCTCCAGGCCCAGCTGCACCCCTGAGCATCGCTCTTGAATAAATGGTCAATAACAGCCAGTTTGGTTGATTGGAACATTAAAAAAAAATATTTTTTTGCCATTTGACAAGGCCTAACAATCCCCAGGTGCCACAATGTGCCTGCAGCCAGACGGGCAACCAAGAATGACATGATAAAAAATATCAGTGCCTTCGTAATGAATGAGTCTGCAGCATGTAATTTTGCCTGGCTGGCAGGAAGGATGTCTAGTGAGGACAGAGGAGGTAGGGATGGGGAGAGGACGACAGGGGACAGTACTCAGAAAGACAAAACAAGCAGATTTTTATGGCTATCTCTATCCTCTTGGACATCTCAGCAAAAGCTGGTTTTCCTTTTTTCTTTCTTTTTAAACCAAAGGATTATATTACTTGTATTAGAAGTGTATTACTTGTATTACACTGTAAAGATTTATTGAAAATACAGGTACATTTATTTTTCATTCTAGTAAAGCCCACTTACACAAATGCTTCTATGTTTTAATATATGCTCATATAAAACCTTTCATAATTACAGTATGTGGGTGCAATCAATATCCTACTGATGTCAACTGAAAAACTTCCATGTATGTTAATGAACCTAGATTGTACCCCTATCAAGATCGAGATGTATTAAAGCCACACATCAATCATGTGTCGTTTTTTAGAACCAGTTTGAAATGAGAATGGGTTTAAGTTCTTTGAATTTTGAGCAGCTAATTCTGCAGCTGAAGAAATTAACTACCGGAGCTCTAGAACTATTTGTTTTCAAAGCTAATATTGAACACATAATGCAGCATACAATCAGCAGATGTAAAATAAAGTGAGCAACTAGGAACATAAGGTGGCAGAAACTCTGAAAGGCATGGTAGATGGTTATAATTAAAACTTTTGAAAATGAAGGGGAAAAGATTACAATGTCTGCATGGATTTTTAGGTAGATCCAGCAAAATGAAGGTGAATTTAAAGAGCCACTTAATACTATCAAACACAATTTTGACATGCCTGAACAAGATAGATTTACATCTCCAGAGTTGCCAACAAAAACAGACAGTGACTTAATTTTGCCTACTGAAACGTAGTGCAGATGGTGTCATAGGAAATGTTGCCGCAAGTGTATGTTCAGTGCATGTATAAAACAGACTGTGTAAGTATTTGATATAAAATAATAAGATTAAAAGATCTTAATAAAAGGATCAAGGGATGGAACAAGTCAGGCTGAGCGGAGACTATGCATCTTGGAGTACAGCCCATGAACCTATAATGAGGTCTAACAGAAAAGAGAAAAACTTGTAACTTATTTATTTCATTTGCATCCCAACTTTCTTCCCAAGGAACCAGCATACAGTACATGCCTCTTCTCCCACTGTTATAATTAAAACAACCCTGCAAGGTAGGTAAGGCTGAGACTTACCTTCCTGCTGAACTTTATGGCTGGGGGAAACTAGAGCCTGGATCTCCCAAGCACCTACACCACACCAGCTGTCCACCTAAAGTTTACAGTTTTTGCATCTATTTACAGGTTTTTGCCAGCAAGGAATATATCCTCCCACAACACCAGACCAATACTGATATATTTTCTGTTGCATCACTCCATTTTTGGAATGAGCTTCTCAGAAAGACTCATCTAGCACTTTTTCTAATGCCACAGACTATAGATCAAGGGAATCTACTGTATGGCAGAAAACACACGGGGAGAAGTTTCTTCATAACTTCTTTGTGCACAGGGCAAACACCTGGTGCATTATTTTTCACATGACTAAGATTGCACAGAGAAGAAATCCTGTCAGTACCTCCCTCGTGAGTTGGAGAAGGACTTTCTGCAGTGAGCAGGCTGTTTTCCTTGCGCAGGCTCCCTGCATGGTTTAGAATTCTGAAGGCTGCATATAGATACAAATGAGTACAGGGACAGGATGTACCACTGGATGGGATAACCACAATGCCAATACACTATTGGCTCCATGTGTTCAGTGAAACATCTTGTAAGGGAAACCTTTATGCCAGTAGCGGAACATACATAGTCGCATCATGCACTGGGGACCCTTCTGCAACTGGAGGCAAAGAACATGTGAAAAGTCTCCATTCATTCCATTTCTTGAATTTCTATTC
The DNA here is from genome assembly GCF_004798865.1 of Varanus komodoensis. Classification (NCBI taxonomy): domain Eukaryota; kingdom Metazoa; phylum Chordata; class Lepidosauria; order Squamata; family Varanidae; genus Varanus; species Varanus komodoensis. The sequence continues at coordinate 34,048,818 of NW_025335941.1, forward strand.
CACCCCACAGTCAAAGCTCTCTGCAGTTTACAAAGATTAGAATCCTTGAAAAACATAATACCGTGAAATGATAGAACCACTTGCATACAAACTCATAAGAACACAAACAATTTAACAAACAAGAAGAAATCCCAGGAACCATACAAATCTTGTCATATGACAACAAATGCTTGAAGTAGGAAAGGCCTATGGGATGTTTGCTCCATAACTGGGGGGCAGGGGAGTCACCACTGAGAAGCACATTCAGACTTTTTTGCACATAAGCACTACACAACTTTGCAAAGAACCCAAATGAATGTGTGGATATCAAGAGGTGGTGCAGGCAGTGTAGGATTGGCCGGCAATGTAGTTTGGCTCCTGCCCTGACCAATGTGTTTGTCCTATTTGGAGAAAATGTGCATAGATTAGGATCGCTCAAGAAACTGGACTGACTTGCAGGTCAAATCAGAATATAGAGAAGCAATTAGGCATCTAGTCACTGTATCCTCTTACCCCACCCCACACATAAATACAAAACCAAAATGTAAACAAACATGACACAAATTCTTTCTCCCAGACCCTCACACCAGCGTCCTGCTGCTGATGTAAACTGCCTTTTCTCTGCTACTAGCCATGCTGTAGCCCCTTCGAACATTGTGACAGGCAGCAGGTTCACGCAGCAGCAGCTACTTGGTGCTAAAGCCTGGCAGCAGGCTGAGGGGGACCTACAGGACCATGGCTGTTGCCCAGAGTGGGCTCATCTTTCATCTTCCAGGGCCAAGCTGCTCACCGGAGCTTCCTCCTCGCCCTGGCCCAGAGCTGCCACCACCACAGATGTGGTCCAAAGGAAGTGAGCAGTGGCAGACTGGTCCATCCGAAGTTCCTCTACTAGAATGGGCTTGTCATTGTCACCATGTGCAGGACCAAAAGGGAGACCAAGGCTGATCTTCGTGACTCAGTGGCCATTTTAAAAATGCAGATGTGTGGCTTCCAGACACACAAGATCCATTAAGTGTGCAACCTTAAAAATGTGTATTACAAAACCAGAAAATAGCCATGTTTTACATAAAATAATAAATATAATACAAGGATGGAAAACTAGCTTTCCTTCTTTTTTAGAGCAGATTAATAGGGAGCAATATTCCTTACCAGATGGGCTTTCCTCACAGCTTTCATAGGCCTCTTATAGCAACATAAGCCTCTACATGTCTACTCAGAAATAAGTCCCATTGAGTTCTGTGAGAGTTTCTCAGGCTAAATGGCTATAGAACTGAGCTTTACTCACAGAAGCATAGTCTCCTTCTTCTCCTTCTCTTCTTTCTCCCTCTCTTTCTCTCAAAGTTAGGTATTTTAAAGAAAAAGCAATTCCTTCAAGTCAGCTAAAAGGAATTTGTTAAACAACAAACAAACAAAACCCGCTTAGTGATACAGATGACAAAAAGGGTTAGGGTCTTAGAGATACAGACGACAAAAAGGGCCTGCCTATTATTTGAACAATGAGAAGAAGAGAACTGGACAAAACAGAAAACATGTTTACACAGTATCAGAGAGGCTTGAAGAGTCTGGGATATACATGTAATTGAGGAGAAAGGCACATCAAACTTTCTGTTCTACTGCAAGATAAGCATCAGAGAATCTTCTCATGGAAGAATTTGAATGTACACAACTGATGAAAAGCCAGGGCATTTCTTTCAAAGTTCTTCAGTCCCTACCACTTCTTTGTGCTTTTCTCTCCGCTACCAAAAACAAGCTGGTTCAAAAGTAAAATAAATACTTTTTTCAGGAACCAAAAAAGCTTCAGACTTATAAAACTAAAAGATAAATCACAAATCAAAAGTATGTTTACTGCTTTGTGACATCTCTGGTTAGTGTTACTTTGGGAATTATACTACTATTGTTGCTTGGATTCTTATTCTCAGATGAAAGTTTGACAATGCAATATTATACATATTTAATCAGAGTTAAATTCCAATTTATTCAGTAGGATTTACTCCCTGGTAAGAGTGCTGATACAAATTACAGACAGCTTTTAGCTTATTTTGTATATATTAGTTAGACTACTAAGACCATAATTTTGTCTCTTGATGTTATTACTATTTTTTTATCTTTTGCACAAAGGAAAAATGTATTTTCTAGATATCCATTCACAATGACTTTACTATTGTAAGTGAATTTATTATAATCAAAACTTGCCGTTTATTTAGAGTTACTGTACATGTACTACCAGCTATGTACATATATATAATACTTTCATTGAGAAAAATAGAAAGAGAGAGAGAGAGGAAAAGATGAATCAAATGTCACTTAAGTCTAGGAAAATTTAATGTGAATGTCTTGTGTTGTCCTCTATTTGGTGATGCTTCTATTTTACATTATATTATGATGTTATGTCGTCTCTTCTCTTCTCTTCTCTTCTCTTCTCTTCTCTTCTCTTCTCTTCTCTTCTGCAGGTATTTTGTCATTTTATTTTTTTTTCAATACTTCTACAAACCTTGAAGTTCCCCTAGGCATAGCATCTCCACCCCTTGTTTGTCATCATCTCTAATTTTGGTGAGGAGCGCTTTCCTTCAGCTTCGGCTGATCCATCAGCTGCATCCCTTCCTGGAGAACGATTACCTGGTGACAGTGACACACGCGTTGGTAACTTCCTGATTAGATTTCTGCAACACGCTCTACGTGGGGCTACCCTTGAAGACGGTCCGGATACTTCAATTGGTGCAGAATAGAGCTGCCAGGCTGCTGACGGGGACTGGACGTTGTTCTCATATAACCCCAGTTCTCCGTCAGCTCCACTGGCTCCCGATTGAAGTCCGGGCCCAATTCAAGGTGTTGGTTATGACCTATAAAGCCCTCAATGGCTTGGGCCCTGGGTATCTAAAGGAACGCTTGCATCCATATATGCCCTCCCACCCCTTGAGATCAGCAACAGATGCCCTTCTCCAGGAACCCTCTGTGAATGATATTAGGAGGGTGAGTACTTGGAGGAGGGCTTTCTCTGTGGTGGCCCCCACCTATGGAATGCGCTCCCCAGAGAGGTCCGCCTGGCGCCGTCGTTATTTGTTTTTCGGCGCCAGGCTAAGACCTTTTTATTTAAAACTTATTTTAAGTGTTAATTTATTATATAGGATTGTTTTAAAAATTTAAGCTGACATGCACCGGGTTTTAATATTTTTAGTGTATAAAATTTTTGTATGATTTTGTTTGTTTTGTTTGTGTTGTGAGCCGCCCCGAGGCTTTGTTGCAATGGGGGCGGCATAGAAATGTTTTAAATAAATAAATAAAATAAATAATTTGGTATGAAACCTGTCTGCACTTAACACCTGAGATTGTTACTGCAGGAAGTAATATATGGTACTGTTCTTATTCATTTCACAAGAGGTTGTGCTTGAGACATTATTGATAGATAATGTACCCATAACGTACATTAATATACATTATTGTACCCATAATATACAACCTTTTCCCCCAATCATGGCATTTATGAACTCTGAATAGCCATTCTCCTCTCCATGATTTCTACCTGCACAAGATTATTATGATCTGACACTAGACTTTCAAATGTTTATGGATGCTGAAAATATGGAACAGTAATCCCCCCACCCCACTAAAGTGCTGTGTTTTGTTTTGTGTGTTTTTTTTTTTTTTTGTGAACTCATACAATGAAATAAAAGAAAAAATAGAAGAAAAATTAAGGAGAGAATTCAACAGAGAAAGGAAGTATCTTTTCCACTGTACCGATTGCCTTCTGCAACTTGTGAATCCTGTTGATTGCACTGTGCAATAAGAACTCACCACTTACACAATGGAGATCAGGGCTTCCCAGGGGAAGCCTCAGAACAAGAGGAAACACTCCTGGAACACAGGTTAGAGGAGCTCCCTTATGAGAAGGGTTGTTGGCATTTCTATCCAGGAACAAGTGCTTCTGCTTGTCTTGTCTTAGGCTAGAATTGCTGTTGCCTGAGTGGTGAGGACCACTTGCAAAATGGGACTGTGGGGATAAGAGAATTGATGGAAGTATAAGCATCCCTTTGTATTCTGCCCTAAATGAGGGGTTTGTGTACATCTTTGGATATTGGCGTGTTCCCATGAACAGATAAGATCAAATCTCGGAGGAGAGTATTACCAGTGAATAATAACCTCCCCCACCAATATATTTCTGAAAATTCCCCATTGGTTTATGTAACATAGTGCCTTAATCTGCATTTTTAAATGTTAAAGTGTATCACACTTTAATGATGAGTTAAGTGATTTTCAAACAGTCTGAGAATATAAACACATTTTCCATCCCCATTCTAATTTATTTTCAAATGAACAGAATTGCTTTCGGTTTATTTTAAAGTAATTCCTCTGTTAATTGCATACCTGGCCTTATCCATATAAAAGAAGATCATGGCCTTGAATGCTGGAACTCATTCACAGTGAAGGTGTTGGCTGAGCTGTAGCACTGTAATCAGTGAAGCCTTCGATCTTGAGAATTGTGAAATTCATAAAGCATGAAAGGTTGGAAGAATAAAGTGGTGAATTTTCTGAAGGGAACCATTGTTTAAAGAGAAAAAGTGATTAAGTGGGAGAGAAATGATGTTGTCCTTAACAAAAACAATTTACTGAAACTCTGTGTAAATGGAAATGTCAACAAGCTATTTGTTTTGATTTGAAGAGCTTGCACATAAAAAATATGTATGTGTGGGGTGTGTAATATTTATATATGCTTTAGTTTTTATCTTGGAATAATTTTGAGAAGTTAACTATGAATTCCACAACCTTCCTATATTAACATCTTATTATGAACATCTCCGTGACATGTACAAGGTGTACATTTCAAGGCGGAAAAGCAGTATAGTTGGAAATGAAAAGGGGCCAGGAATTTCTTGACTGATGCTTATTAGGTGCCTGTTTCACTGTATATACATCATGTGCACCACCACTTGAATAACAAATAGTTTTAAAATAACATTAGGTTTCACGGGTTCAACTGTTTTGTGACTGCTATGACAAATACATTGTTTGTGTATGAAAGAAGGCATAAATAACCATGGCTATGTCATAATCACTTGGGATTATTGGATTCTAAGAAAAATATGTCAGTATCAAATAAAATATGTTCGAAAATTTAGCTTAGGCCCCACTCCAACTTAAATTCTTGTTCAGTTTGATCGAAAAAAAATGCTTGAGGGGTGTGTCTGTGTATGTGCATGAGAATAAAAGACTATTCCCATGAGTATGGTGTAGAGCTTTTTTACCTACCTCCGTTATGAGGTGGCTAAAAGTATATGTTTTGTCTTTTATTCCACAATCTGTCTTGTAGTCAACAGACTTCCCAACTTCCTGCATTTTATTTAAAGCCAGGGAAAGATAACTCCTTCTATGAGGATTTTCCAGACTAGGAAGCATGGGCAGCCAGGGAGGCTGTAGAGCAACAGACAAACATTTAGAAGACATAACATAGAAAGATTTAGAACACATAACATGGAAAGCTAAAGACATAACATTCATCACCTCATAACTAAACAATCTCAATTCACCACCCAAAATAATTCTAAATAAATTCTAAAGTGACCTCAAATGAGGCAGAGAAATAGAAGGAAGAAGCCTTTTGGTTCAAGATGTGGCACCACATGAGGCAAAGGGCCATTCGATGTACCAAAGCTGACCAGATGAGATGTGGGAGCCTACCGCCCACAAGAGCATTGGAAGCAATGATCAAACTCATTTCTTGAGGCAGTAGCGCATTTCTATCTTTCTCTAGTGAGGCCTGAAAATGTGGGCAGTTTGGACAGAAAAGGACAGGTGTCTCTGGCAGGGTAGCCCAAGATACTTTGCCAGCTGAGATGAAGGACAAGATAGTGTCCCTGAATTCCACATACTGAAGTCACCAGATGGACAGTTGTATCTTGCACATTTAGGAAGATGGGCTAGCTCTCTGAAGGCAACAGGCTAGTTTTCAGGTCTCAGGACAGGCTGCATGGCTCACACACCTAGTAGCTATCTGCCACCTTTTGTCACCTAGTACCTTTTCTGCTTTCCACCCCATACCACCTGCTACAACAGACAGCTGCCTTGAACTGCTTACTTGACTGGACTAGCCCTTTTATCATGGTGCCATAAAGATGGCACCATTTCACCTATATGGTCAAAACAGCTATTTATACTATAGGTGACAGCAGGGAGGTTCTTCATCGTTCCCAAGATTAGGTCCTGCATGTGCATGAATATCTCATTACCTTTGAAGAACTCTGACCTGTAATATATCACAGCAGAAGTTAAGGTGCTTGAACATGTGCCTGGATTTGAATTCAATGAGTCAGGGTTACACTCCAAATGGACATGATGAACTGATGGCAAGTTTTAATATTTATAGTAAGTCAAAGGCACAAAGGAGTGCGGGGAAGGCAATGCTAAGTTTTATGTCACCTGTGTCAGGAACAGGAACAAATGAAAGAAATGACAAGGAATAGTTTGCTTCCCCATCCTGAAGGCCTAAAATACACCTTAGAAGTATCATAAAAAGGTGGTGAGAATTTCAGTCTCTTATACATCTCATACTATTCAAATATAAAGAAGATAATTAGATGCCATATTACTGGTTTATCAAACAGTCATATTTCTTTAGGTAGCTTAGAAATAGGAGTCCTCTTCCGCTCCTTCCAGCTCTGTCCTTTTCAGTAGCCATTAGGGCAACAGAGGTGCATGCAGTGATTGTTCCAGGGTATTTCTGGGCGAAACATGAGTTGATACAGATGTGAAAGCCCTCATGCAATTAAGTGTGTGTGAGGAGGTGCAGAGACGCAGTAGCTGGCCTTTGCAGTGCCCCTGTTGCCCCTCTCCTTGCCTTCCAAATACTAGAGGAGAAACTTCGTAGTGAGGAGTTTGCTCCCTGTGCCACCTCTGTGCTCTTTAAATTACAGGAAGACCACAGACTTCCAGAACAGAACTTCAGCCTTCAGTGTGCAGAAATCAACAGGGCCCAGTGATGAGGATGAGGCAGAAGGGATTCATTCAGAGAGGTCTCCCTTTATTGCAAAATCTTGGGCCCATCAACCAAAACCAAGGCAATATGTTAGACACTATTGTGTGTAATAGTAGTCCAATGATCCCATTTTTTAATTTTTGAAAAGGTGTTTCAGAGTAAAAGGTGGAGATTGGACAGGAACCCACATGCTTATTTCTGATCTCACAAGTCAAACAAAAGTAGTGACACTGAACTAAAGTCTGGTCATTTGTGAACGGAGTAAGTGCTAGCTTTCGTTTGCATTAGCTCATACCTCCTCCTTCCTATATTTATTTTCTTAGTTACATGCAAGTTGCACAACTTGTTTCTGTAGATGTAGAGCTTTGTATGGAGGCAGGGGACAGAATTTCTTTCTCTCTCTTTCTCTCTTTCTTCCTTTCTTCATCATTATGAACTGTTGAGGTGACTCTTTCTATGAGGTTTAACACTGTATAGCTGGAAATGTGAGTACATTTATTATACACTATTATACATCCTATGAATAAACCACTTTTGCTGATGATGGAAAATTAAATATTTTTCAACTAGGTAAACCTTTTACATTATCAATATATCCATCCAAGCTAATAGTTTTTAAAAAGATAATGGCATCTGTTACCTTAACACTGAGTTTCCAAACGTACACTTCAATATAATTTCTTCAGTAACAAAGTGTTTTCTCCAAGCATTGATGCATAAAAGTATGGGAGCACTCAAACTCAACAATAGATATAAAAATGGAGTTCTACACCTTTCATGAAGTTTGACATGAAGTTTGCATGAAGTATGATATGAAGAAAAAAGAAAAGAAAGAAAGGAAGAAAGAAAGGGAGGGAGAGGAGAGGAGAGGAGAGGAGAGGAGAGGAGAGGAGAGGAGAGGAGAGGAGAGAGAATACTTCTGCTTTAACAGCTCCACCAGGATGGCTTCCGTGGTGATTGATGCGGTGGTCATGCTAAGGTTGGTGGGGTCAGCAATGTTTCATCTTGTTTTCATGAGTATCCCTGTTCTTTATGATGAAGAAGCCCATTGTAATAATGCACTGTTGAAAGACTTCCGAAAAATGCTGATTTAGACAAGCTTTACTGTACACATTGATTTAGATAAAAGGTTTCATTAACCACATATTCATTGCATTGAAATTTGTGGCACATTTTACCAGATATCAGTGCAGATTCCATTACTTACATGACATGTATATCAATCATCCTAATGTTGCAGCTTTTCATATTCAAATAATTTTTAAAACATTCAATTAATTTTCAAAACTCTTGAGAGGCGAAGGTGGCTATGTAAGTGAGGAGACTGTATTCTGTTTCACAACTGAAATAGTAGGGCAGAGGAATTAAGGAATATGCTACATCAACTTTTAATTAAGATAAATAGTGTTGTAGTTCATACAGCTTCTACTAAAAGCCCAAACACATACGATATGGCCTTCAGTGAATCAGTGCATCAGAGTTTGTAATGCTCCATCTCAGGCCTGGAAAGAGGTCTGCAGCAAGATCTATTTTAAAAAAATGCGAGCAAGTCCTGCTGTTAGTCTTTAATTTTCCATAGTCTTTAATCCCACTTTGTGTGGGATTTTCTGCACTAAAGTAACTAAATGTAATGGAGCTTACCCTTGAATACAGGTTGTTATAGGATTGTACCTTATTTATTTCCATATTGACCATCCCTTGGTGAGAAAATCTGGCTGTTGAGACATGAGTTACAAAATGTCTTCTAAAAATATTACAAAAAATTAAAATATGAGAATGACTGAAAACAGAAAACAGAACTATTATTTATTTATTTGGGGCATTTCTATCCCATCTGATACAAATGTCTCAGGACAGTGATACAAAACAATATGATGGCAGAATACAAAAATATAAATATCCAATAAAATCAATATTTAAAAACCACTGTTAATACATAAATTATATGGGAGGGAAAGGCCTGGTGAATAAATGAATAAAGCTTTGGCCCCAGGCACGCCTGTCTAAAGAGCAGGTTCCAGAGCTGGGGTGCTACCACAGAAAAGACCCTTCTCTGGGTAACCACTCTTCTAATCTCCTTCAGAGGACTCCCGAAGAAGGACCTCAGACATGGATCTTAGGGGATGGGCAGGTGTATACAGAAGGAGATGCTCTTTCAGATACCCAGGACCTAAACTGTTTAGGGCTTTATATGTCATCATTAGCACCTTAAACTGGGTCCCGATTTCTATGTTATCTGCTTTTAGGTACATCCCTATTCCAGATTAGACCGTTGCCCAGTCTACTCTGACTGGCAGCAACTTTCAGGTGGTGGCATTTCTCAACACCCGCCACCTGATTCTTCTAACTGGGATTGAACATGGGACTGGGATTAAACATGCAAAATGTGTTCCCAAGCACTGCTCTGTGTGCTTCTCCTGGGCACCTGAAAAATTAGCCTTGCAACTGGACTAATTCCAACTAACAGCAGATCCAAATGTGTTTGAATTTCTAAGAAGTCCTACAGAATCTCAGCTGTGGGGATTCCATGGACTTGTGGACTTAATTAAAAAAAACTTTGGGGGATATATGTTAAATTGTGCATTAGCATTAAGGTTTAATTCTCCTACACGCCCAATCCCAAATCTGATTCTATTAATGAGTGGGCTTAAGAAGGAAAGATGTTTAGAGAATGGCTGACATGATAGAATGCATTAAACAAAATCTATATACCCCTGCATGGTGTAGGAAGTGGCCCAACCTGCTTCTCTATCTCGTATGCATGTACCAATCAGGGAAGCACTGCTACATGAGGTGGCATGAAATCACCACCACACTTTCAGTAATGGTGCTAGAGTACCAGGCCAGGATTCCACCTGAACAGGAACTTTCCATTCTGACACCATAGGTGAATAAACTGAATAAAATGATGGCACAAAATAATTTATCCGTTGCTGTATTTCACTCTTCATTAGCACAGATAGTCTTTGGAATTCACTCCTCAAATTGACAGGAAAGACCTCTAATAGGAGCCTTATGGCATAACACTGATTGTTGGGGGATACCCCCAAACCACACTGTGAACAAGACACCGAAAAGAATTCTGAGTGCTTAAGAAATGTATTTTGTTTTTAAAAGATCCCACATACTATTAGGAGTTTGGATCTCTTGACAGAAGGCCCAAAATATGAGCATTATATCTTGCTTCAAAATGTTAATATTCTTGACATGTCACAAGGAATGTATTCCAGGACAGAAATTTATAGGATGGGCAACACTGAAGATCCATTCAAAGCCATAATATGACACTGGACAGCTGACATTGATTTAATGGAACCTCCTTGGCAACTCCGAATGTTGCTGGGTGGCGGCGGGGTCATTTTACGCACAGAGCTGTGAATCAACCCAGAAAGTAGATTGTCCACCTTTAAATAAAATACCTTTTTGCCCATGGCTTGGATAATTCACTCTGAAAGATCTGAATAGTTCTGCTTTATTTACATCACCAAGTCTCCTGGCTTTTTGCTGCAGATACTGAATCTGCCACTTCACTGTGTTTGATCAATTGTATGAAAGAATAATGGCATGAAAAAAGAGATTCAGTGCAAGTGTGGGAACAGCCTGCCTTTCCATTCCCGTATCTCTCACCTGATAACAGGAAAACTTGCTGATGTCACTAGGAAGCTCTGGGTGGTGGTAGTGTTGCTGATGAATGTAACACTGATGGGAAAAACAACAAAAAGGAACCATTCTTCTATCTCTGCTGGGATACACAGCATTTGCCTGATACAGGCTGATGGACAAAAGAACATTATACAAAGGGCTGTGCGGAACAACACAGGATGGTGGGAGGAGGTTGAAATGAGACTTCCAGAACTATTTATCTTTATCTTTATTTATTTATTTAAAACATTTCTATGCCGCCCCCATCGCAACAAAACTTTATCCATGTTTTCTGTCCAGAAGAACATTAAGAATAAATTCCTCCAAATCTTTACCCCTGCAGTGAAATGTTTTTCTTAATATAAGGGGTAGAGGGGTGTGGGGAAAGGTTTATGGAATCCCAGCTTGGCTGTTACACATAAAGACTTGCAACAATATACTGGGGTTTTGGGCTAGTTTTTTAAAACCCTTGCTGCATGGGCTTCAGGGCCTGCTCTTGTGCATCGCTGGGCTAACAGGTCTTCAGTTCTGGAGTACTTTCCATAGCACTCACCACTACACAACACATGCAGACATACACATATCAGAATTGCAAGAGTAACTCTACTGCGAGGCAAAACAGAAAGGTCTCCTTTAGTGAGAAATTCCGGGAGGGGTCAGCTTTCCAGTTTCAAGACTCTATCTCTATTTGTCATTTAAACAGAAAGAAAGAATGGGGACTCTAGTCCACAGCTAGGGAGGGGACATCTTTTTGATTTTTTACTTTGGGTGTGAAAATGTCAGCGGCAGGAAAGGGCTGAATGGTGGAAAAAGTAACTAGGGCTATTTCCAGCATTTCAGAAGATAACCCCAGAGCCAGTTTTACCATAAAGCAATATGAAGCATTGCTTTGGGTGGCAGATTTCAGAGGGACAATATTGACATCTGCTCTAATTCACCATGTAGACAAATGCAATGTCGACTTCTTCAAGCACAGAGTTGTTTTAGGCAGCCAGCATTTATCTTGATAATGTAAAGGTAAATTTCTATGATGCTGAATTTCTTATGAGGGTCTGTCTACTTAGTCAGACATTTGAATTTGAAATACCAACAGTTTCAGGGCTATTTGTGCTTATTATTCTAGTCTCATGGCTGTAGTTCAGATTCAGTGTATATTTTTTCCTCCTGGCTTACTCCTGCCCATCTCAAAAAATTGAGGTATTCCTCCGCTTGACTTCCAAAATGCTTAATGGTTGCAAAAATAGATTTTTGTGAGCTGCTGATCCTGCAAAGTGGACAAACACTGTCATGGATCAACACTATTCTTTCACTTCAGGCAATATAATGCTATTGTCCCCGCTAGCCTGGTTCCTTTCTCTGTACGTCAGTTACACTTTCTTGGACAATTCATATTGTATTCCAGTTAGAAAAAAGGCAAGGAGACAATTCATGAGAATTCTCGAACCACACTGCATCAGGTTATGTAGCTTTGCTGATTTCTTTTTTTAGATTTTACAAATTCTGCTAGTTTTAGAATTGATATTGTTGATGAGGATAATGATCATTTAAAAATTATGGAGAGAGCAATCCTATAGTTGCTGGAGAGCATCTCAGGGACCATAGGGTCTTCTGGATTCTCTTTGCCAATGCCATGAGGCTCCAGGGTCCAATCCCTCCTCCATCCCATCATAGTTACCATCTGCTTGTTTCCATAAGTCACAAAAGTGGCACCAGAAGATAGTGAAGAAATTTGAACATGGAAGGCCAGAATATGTGCAGTTTAAGGGCATCTTCAGTCCCAGCTTTGCATCTTCTAACATAACTGCTCTTGATGGGCTCAGATGTCTGGGAAGAAACCCAAGGAGGTCAGAGAAGTGAATTATCTCCTCTGTCACTCCTCAGGCGCTGCCTGCAGTGCTCAGCAGTGCAAAGTCTTCCTTCTGATAAGAGTGCGCCCTTATTGTTCCATCCTTGCTTCAATGAACTTGAGACAATGTACATGCTGCCCTATTTTTATTCTTATAACAAAGCTGAAAGGTATATTAACCTGAGATTGTGACTGGATGGTCCTGTTACCAGGAAAGTTGAGCCATTGAGCATTAAAACTAACTTAGGAAATTTTAAGAAAGTAAGGCACATATTTCCCATTTGTGGATTTATTCCCTTTTATTTTCTGAATCACTGAGCTGACATAACCATATCAACAGCAGGGGGTTGGACCCGATGGCCTTCCTGGCCCCTTCCAATTCTAGTATTCTATGATTCTAAGACAAACTAGCATGTTCACCACAAAAGCAAGCAGCACCCTCTGTAGGGTTTGTACTGGGTGCTGTTTTGCTGTTCTGCCTATCTGAAAAACCTAACCTAACCTGAACCCTGCTGCAGAACTCTTACACATCAGATCCCTGAAATCCAGGCTACAGTGCAGGGCATTGCCAGAACCCACAGCCTGAAGTGCTACAGCAACATAAAAAGATCCGACAGGATGGTCTGTATGATGCTCCAAGGAGCAGACCAAGACAGGCCTTAAGGAAGACTGTCATTGCATTTATGATAGTTGAGCTACCCTGCAAGCAAACTAAGTTGATATCTCTGGAAGAGGACTGACCCGTAAAGATAGGTCAGAGATCGTGGCATGGCTGGAGTCTTCAGAGTCTGAGATCAGTAATGTAATCTCTGGATGCAGAGGAACTGGTTGCTAGGATCTTTCCTAAGAATTGGGGGCTGGGGAGAAGGAAGCCTTGTGGCACCTTTCTCTAGCAGAGTCCTCTCCCATTAACTCTGGAGCATCTTCTTTTGAGAATAAGAGGTCAGTATCCTCTGAGTGTGGAGGTACAGGGTCTTTTTCCCAGCATGGAGAAGGAGACTCATATGAAACCAGCACTGGGCAAGTTCCTGGCTTTGTGCAGTGCATGGATGTCATAGGTGTGTGAAGTGACTAGACCTTTTTTTGGAAAACATTGTTCCCAATGTTTTCTGAGTCCTTGACTTTTCCCAGAACTCCATTGGAGGCCAATCCCCGTCCCCTAGAGAGATCTCAGGAGGCTGAGTGTCTGAGACTGGTGAATGTGGAGGGCTGCGTTAGCTCTGTGGGCCGGAGATTCTGAGCCCTTCACTTCAGTATTATAGTTATTTTTGTTTATTTTCATATATATTAATAAAGGAAATATGTTTCATGTCATTTTTCTTTTACAATATAAATAACTAGAATTTGTATGTTTGTGAATTTAACTATAAATTTTGATTATAGTATTTCTTGAAAATGCACTCTCAGCTGCCTATAGCTCAAGATTGATATTTTTATACCATGTGACTGCTTTAGTTTATCTGAATTGCAAGTATCCTATGTTAACCTAGTCGGTATGTCATACTGGGGCCATTGCAAGGTGGTGAGAGGAATAATTTCCTCCGTGTAGATAGAATTTCTGGCCTAACTTGAATACTTGTGAAGGCTCTCTTCTACCTACAGCCCCAAGTTGCTTTTTGTTGCTGTTGTGTCTCATGCCTGTTGCTCTGAACATATGGAGCAGGTGTGCATATGGTGAGGAAACACTGAAAACTGCAGATGTTGAAGCTTTGCCTATGGCTGGGGCAGAGAACACAGCAGGAATCCCTGACCGATGGAGTGGCAGGCCGTGAACCTCCCATGGATGAGAAGGCAACAGTAGCTAAACTTTGTTCAATGCAAAGTTTTCAAGCATGAGGCATAGATTTTGAAAATGTTATTGTTAAGTTTTATTGGCAAATGGCTCAATCAAGTGAACAGTATCATGCATTTTGTAGCAAACTAATGACAGTTCTCCTTTAAGAAAACTATTATCAGACATAGTTATGTTTAAAGCTATTAAATTCTCCCAAGTAGAGGTGAGAATAATTTTAATGGTGTGTGTAAATTACTCTGGAGGAAAAGCATATTTTGTAATGATTATTGAAGATTGCATGGCAAGGCGTTATTTCATTATTAAAGAAGTATTAACAATTTATTAGTCTAGAATAAAAGTACCAAGCCCTTTTCCCTGCCAGCTGGAACTGAGGGCTCTGAAATATTGTCAGGCAATGTTAGAAACCAATTAAAAGGACACGCGGATGGAAGAATATAAATGAGAAGGCAAAAACTGTGGCATCCTACCTCATATGAGCCAGAAATGATACAAAACTCTGTGTTGGGGTAATGGCTAACAACAAAAATAACAACTGGATTAGTGCTCCTGCACCTAAGAATACTTCCTTCCCATGGCCATTTACAAACAACAGAGTCCTTCCTCTTCAGTATTCTGCCTATAGACTGTTCTCCAATTTGGCAAAACATGGGATGAGCAGGCCCAACAGCAGCATATGGACTTACTGGAAATTTCCAGGATTTAACAATTCAGTAGAAGGCTTTGCTGAGCTTACCCTCAGAGGGACTCTCTTTTAGATAGCCTCCTCAGTGGCTGTGTCTAGAAACTGCCATTTCAATTCCTCACCATGTTGCCACTATACATGGCAAGGAATTAACTTACTCTTCCTGCCCATAACCACCTGCTGTTCATTAGGTAAGTCAGCAAGGGGACCACTGACATTGGAGAAGGCCAAGCGATAAAGCTGGTCCTGGTGTAGGAAACCCAAGGTACTACTTCCACAGAGAAAAAACTGAGCTGGAAGCAAGGTGCACTGCTTCAGAAAGAAGGAAACAAATGGGGTGCTTAAGTCTTCCTACACAACTGGCTTCCCTCTTCAACTTCAAGCTGGAACTCCTAGAAGAATGACTGACTGAACAAATGAACGAACGAACAAACGAATGAACAAATGAATGAATGTTTGCTGTATCAGGCAGTTCCCATAGTGCTTGTCTGCATGTGAGCATGTGTGTAGATGCATCAAAGTGTGACTGCCTGAATGAAAATATGCAGCAAGATATATGCAGAAGCAAAACAGGCACCTGGATTTTAGATCCACAGTTTCAGATCCCATTCTATGCATAGGGATTTAGTAGCAGGAGCTAAGCATGGGTATTCTGAATGATATATTTACTTCTGTATTTTAATACATAATAATATAAGGAAATGTTGTAAACTGCAGCCTGTTAACAAGTCACAGGTAAGCATGTAAATCAAAATAATTAAATACATGAAACAGATTTTTGCTTAATGTTGCATAACAAAAACAAATACAATTATTTGTCTTGAGCATATATACCTGCCTTATCTCAGAAAAACAAGGCAGTTAAAACAGAGGTAAAACCCATACATTAATAATGCTTATGTTGCTTGCACAGTCCTGAAGAGAAATAAAGTAAAAACTGTTACCCTGAAAAATGTTGTGGAAGCATTTCAAGGATTTTAACTGTAAATTATATAATAATCTTTCTTTCGCTTTAATCTTAAAGGTGTAGAAATGGAGTATACAATTAATATATGACATTTTGATTATGAAATACAACATTTTGGCTTCATTATTCTGTTTTGATGAGCCAATAATAGCAAACACTATGGAACATTTTAAAATCACATAAAATCACAAAGTCATACCATTGGTTGAATCCGGGCCTCATCATACTTAGGCTAAAATCACTGAACTTAATGGGACTTTTCATGACTAAGGCCCAGTGAGTTCAGTAGAAGTGGGTCTATTCTAAGTAGACTAAGTCTAGATCCAACCTAACAGCTTTAAACTATCAGCAGGAAACCACTATAAACAAATCCAGAATATTTTCGAAATCCAATAAAAAAAATTAATCAGTGAATGTTAGCAAGAGGAGCAAGACTTGGAAAATGAATCATTTGAAGCTAGTTACTATTTTAAGCTGCACACACTGTTATTTTCTTTTCTTCCTCTCTTTCTTTCTTTTACTGTAAAAGGCTTAATCTGTTTATTCACTTTTCACTGGACAAAGCAGTGCTTTAATGCTATGCTGCTGAGTTTGGCAGAGTTACAATTACATCATTAGAGAGGCAGTGCTAAGAAGAACATTAAACTCTTTCAGATCTTTAGCTCTTCAGTACCATTCAGGCCAACAGGCAATATTAATTACATTCTTAGGGAAAAAAACCCCTCGCAATCTATTTGGTTTAAATTGTATTCTGAGTAGTATTAGGAACTGTGTCTGTAGTCCCAGAAGAGTCCTGAGCTCCAAGACTGAGCAGAGGATATGGATCATGAATCCCTGAGAGAATGTGCATCCTAGTGATGCTACATGTTTTCTTAACAAGTTCCAAACAACCACCCTGTCTGTACGGTGATAGACATAAAAGGAAAACCACCTCAACAGCCTTGCAGTTATTTTATTTTGCTTATATCTTTATTATATAAATGGCCAAGGCTCTCCAGGCAGGTCACAAACAAACTTAAAACCATAACATGCACATACAGAGTAGAAATTTTAGATATACAGTTCTAAAATGTTTAAAACAACAGAATAATACAAGGCTGTATGTTGGTGCAGAGCTATTAGGGTACATACAATTCACAAGTGTGCTTACATAAATCAGTGGTACACATGCTGATATAAAGGTTCTTCCATTTCAAAAGAATACTTTCAATAAAGCCATTTCCAGATGTTGTGGACTGTGGGCTGGAAAGTTTCTTTCCAGTGTTAAAATCCCACGATGCAGATTAGTGAGAACTGGTAGGAATAATCCCTGTGGCGTACACTTTAATGTTGCTCTGCTGCAACCAAGCAGAGAAAAATAGTAGAAATATATGAGATTTCATTATGGTTCTACCAGGACTCCAATTTACTCTGATTGCACAGTTGAACATACATACAAATGTAAGTTTTTCTTTTATAAGCATTTTCCACATCTGAAAAATATGCACTTATAAAAATTCTGCTTAAGAAAAACACCATACATTTTCAGGCTTTTGTCTTTAGTACTGAGGAGCAAATTTGGCCTCTGACTGCTCCAATCCAATTTTTGGATGCTCCTGAATGACTACAGGTGGGAGCTCTAGTCTCACCCCTTTCTCTCGACTGCTGATTGTTTGGCAGCTTTCTAGCTTTGGCACTTTTTTCTTTTTACTGCCATTCCTGGAATGCAGCCCCTTCAGGGACCTTGAATACTGGATTTGGACTTCAGGTTGAAAGGGGGTTGATACCTATCTGCATTAGCTTTCACATGAATGAAAGAATTAAAATAACATCATTCAAAACCTGTGTAAGGAGTCTAGCTAGCCTGGCAGTCACAATTTATTCCAGGGTATCACTTATATTCCACCTTTGCCATGGTTTTTTTTTATTTCCTTTTTGTAGCCAATACTGAGCCCTGTTTGTCTGTTTGAAGTCAATTTGGGATCCCCTCTACATTCTTAGAACTTTTTCCTAAAGTCTCCCATCCACCACCACTTTTTTCGTGAACCGTGGGAATCCCCTAAGATTTGCTAATACCTTCCTCTTGTGCATAGAAAGTGGCATTTTAGCTACATAAGGATTTCTTAGCTACTGAAGCTACTTAGCTACTTGGCCTATGAACTGGATTTTACATTATATGCAGATATTCTATGTGTATTTTTGTTTTCCTTTGATTTAGGTTTTTAAAATTATGAGCCATCTTGGCTATGTATCCTTTTATTTACCCTTTCTTTTATAAATTCAACTAGTCCAGGATAATTCTGTGCCAGCATTAAACACCGAGCCAATAGGGGCACAATGAAGATATCTTAAATATGCCCCAAAATTATAGGGTTGGATGGACAGAGTTATTACAGTCTGCTGATTGTTTCTTTGCATCTATCCTTTGGTGAACATCCAGAAACATGATATTCAGCTCACTCCTTACCTAGCTGGGAACTATTTTGTTCCTGCCATCCTTTTAAAACTTTCTGATTCTTTCACTGCCATGCCACTAAGAACCTGTGCTGGTAGCCTGTTGATTCACCATCTAGATACTGTGTCCCCAATGACTACAAAATAGAATTTTAAAACAAAGCAAAACTAGGTTTTAATTAAATGTGTAATGTTATTATTTGCTAAGGTTGTAATTCTTGGTCTATTTACTAGTGTGTAAGCTCACTTGAACAGGATCATGCTTTAAGAAATAAATTACACTTCAGATCACACAATGAGATGCCATGAAAATGATGGTGGACATGGAATATCCGACTGGGAGATAATCATGCTGCATTATGTATATATTCCCACATTTGCTTTAGACATGGTGACAGCTGGTATTTAGCCTGTCAAGTGAAGGCTTGAAGATGAACAGCCTTTCTGTGATGGAAAACACTGTCACTGCATGTGGTACATTTGTCAGGAATATATTCCAATGTGAAACTGAAGAGAGAAAAAAATCTTTAGATGATAAAGATAATCATATAAACTAGACTATCACATCCACCTAAACTCAGCTGGAGTTGCGTGCGTAATGATAAATTTTGTAAGTCCACTCATCATGACAGTCCCTATAGCCACTTGTCACTGAGGTCAGTCCAAAGATGCAGGCAGCTGTATTGATTTAGCTCAATAAACCAGCTCCAGCAGTCATCACCTCTGCCTAGCACTGGTCTTTTATACAGGGAATGGGCCTTCACTGCCCCTTCAGGACCAAGACACCCCCAAATACTTTGCATTACAGCAGGGACCATATACTGTGGCTGGACAATTTAAGCTTCCTTCCCATCACAGCAATTGTGAGAATTGTAGAAGTTCAGAGGGAACAAAATTATTGAGAGGAGGGACGGATTAAGTCCGCAATCTGATAATAAAACAATGCCAGTGCTCTGTCGCCATGTGCTGTGGCACATAACACATGGTCTGAGTGGGTTCAGATAATACGATAACCCACATTAGAGGGTTAAGCATGCATTGGAGCTGGAGTTTCTATTCATTTACAGTATTTATGTGCTGTCGCATATGCTGACAGATGCTGAAGCTCTGAACAAGAAGGGAAAGGGAAGGGGGAGGGGATAATTATCACATCTTCTGAACCTAGCTGAGATAACAAACCATGTAAAACAACCTACAGTTCACAACCTCACCACAAGTCTCAGTTCTTGGATTGGGCTTTTCATGGTTTACAAGCCATGACTTGTTAGTGGCAGTGTTCAGACAACATAATAACCCACATTTGGCAATGGTTTAATAGCAACTCCCAGGCAATCCATACTTAGCCCTTGACTGTGGATTATCATGTTTTCTGAATCCAGTGCTTCTCTTCATTCCAGCCTTTTCTTTCCAGCCACTCAGGGAAAAAAGAATGGCTTGATGAAGGGACTTGCCTCCCTCCTTTTCCTGAATCTTACCCAAAGGCTTGCTGCTAACTGGTAGCCTTCTTTGAATGTTGCCTTTTACTACTTAACTAATTCCAACTTTCAGCTTTTCTATGTGCCATTTAAAACCCCAGTTGTCATAACTGAGACATATGCTTTCTTTTTATCCCGCTGTCCCAGTTCTCCAGAGGCTTCCCTCCCATTGCTTCCATCCCTCTCCCCTCATTCTCCCTTCATATTTCAGATTTAGGGAGTGTCATACTGGGAAAGAACCAAGCAAAATCTGTAATGGCAAATGGGCCAGTCCAGCAGGCAATGCACTTGAAGAAATGTAGCTGCAGAAGTTACAGTAATAGGGTATTCAAGTAGTTACTTATGTGCACATTATTCCCATGGAGATCAGGGACAGCTTATGTGTTGATAGTGTTTATACATCCTCAAATTTATGCAGTTGTACAAAACTTAATTTTCTACATTAAGGAATGTTGCATCAGCTGTGCTTTTTTTAAAAGCCAAGAAGGGAATAGTTTTCATTTAAAGAAAATTCATTTAAATTACACACAGGACTTGAAAATTAGGGCATTGATTTTAAGTAGAACTTTATAAAAGTATTTTGTATGTGCTAGAAATGAAGGTGCATACTCTTTGTGCTACTACCTGGTAGGGAATACCTCTGCACCAAAGACACGAGATGGTCTATGACCAATTTATAATCTAGTTTAAAAATAAATGAAGTACTAATTTATGCAACTTCCCAATATTCAGTATGAGCAACACAAAAGCCCATGAAAGTTTAAATTCTTCTAATTTTTAATGAAGGAGAAACACAAAAATAAATGTCACAAAATTGTATATTCTGGTGAATCAGTATTGTTAACTTTCTCAGAGAAGGTTTTTTAAAAAATATATTTGCTATTTAATTCTGTGTAACCTGTTTTTAATCAGCTGCTGGCTATCATTCCTTTTCTCTTTACATTTTCCCTTGCCTTACCTTTGCAAAGCAATTAAAATGAAATGAAAAGCGTTCCAATATTTATAATTGTTCATCCCAAACAGCAGGCTATGAAGCTTTTGGGAGGGTATTACAACTCGTTATGCTTCAGAATTAAAGCTGGTACTCTAGAGATGCTTTAACTGTCACTGAAAGAAAGAAACCGCCTGCTTAGCAACATCAGCACCATTTGTGCACAGCAGCCGGGTGCTCCATTTCACACTGGCTCCCCACTGAAAACAGACTAATTCAAGGTGTCAATCGGGGTTTTTTTTAAAGTTCCCAAAGGTATGAGTGAATGCTAATTATTAGTTCTCATTTCTTCCACTTTGTGCCAAGTGATGGTAATGAGGGGACAATTTTCCATTTCTTAGCCCATCACAATCAAATACTGTAAAAAATGTAGGTGTGTGCATTTGTGTGTGTTTGTGCACCTGTGTGCATGTGTGCGTGTGTGCATGCACATGTGTATGGCATATATGCAATCCACCACAGTATGTTCTCTCAAGGAAAGCTCAAGAAATTCCCAAAGATCAACTTTAGACAGAATTTTCTACACAAAAAAATACATAACTGAAATATTTATCTAGCAACAATTAAATAAAAATGTTTGAACATAAAGTAATACAATATAATTAAATATGAATATGTACTAGAAGCCTGCAGCCAAAGAATTGGCTGATTAGATCAAATAGCAATGTGAAAATCACATTCTCTCTCTCTCTCCTCTCCACCTATCAACACACACACACACACACACACACACACCCCGTTCACACAACAGGAGGGTGGTAGATAACTCAGAGTGACTTCTTAACCACTCCTGCACAGACTGGTCACTTGCTGGCTCATTTCTCTAAATACTCTTGGTGGGCATAGCTTCTCATGGCATCAAGCCTGGCAATGGTGGCTTGTTGAGGTAGCCTATGAATAGTAGGGGGTGGTTTGTTAATCACCCCAACAAGAGAGCCTTGCTGGTTGAGATGACATTGGAACCACAGCAGGGACACACATTGACAACATGGTAGCCGCAGGTATCCAGTATGATTATGCAAACTAGGCCACACTGACCTGGTCCCTGCGACTGCAGTGTGGTTAATAAGCCATTGTGTCTTATTAACTGCCCTGCATGTGCTGGTGGGTGGGGAGAGACTAGCACAATTACATTTGGCAGAACAACCTGTCTTATTGGCATAGAACCCATGGGCTGTTGTGGGGTGACTAATTTACCCCTCTACGCATGCTGTTTGCATCCTACAAGGATAGCTTTTTGTAAATCCAATGGACATCTTTGGTTGTCTTCTATCATTTTTTCCTTTTTGAATAATTTGTAGAATTTGTAATTTCTAAAATTGTAATTTAGAATTTCCTTTTTAAAAATTTCCCACCATCTTGGACTTCTTTTCTCATTTGAGTCACTTGCCATGGGACTTAACTTACATCGGTCTGAGTTTATTAAAACGGATTTCCTAAAATTCAGGATTTGTCCATGTTCAGCTTTTGCTTCCTTTAGAATCAAGAATTCAAGTACGATATCATCATTTCCCCCCAGAGTTCCCGTAACTGCCATTTTACCTGCTATGTCATCCAAGTCAAGGACAGTAGGTCCTTCAGTACTTTCATCCACTTTCTGCAGGAAGAAGTTATTAGCAATGCAACTCAGGAATTGCTTTGTGGGTCGGGGAAGTATTTGGCAAAAATATCTCCCAACAGACATTGGGAAAGCTGAAGTCCTGAAATGGTATTACATCATGACTCCTTAAAACACTGACAATTTGCTTTTTCCAATGGCTTTTCAGAAGTTTCATCCTCATCTTCTGCTTGACTTGCTGGTTGGTAGTAGTCTTTGACCACCATTTTTTTAATTCTTTGCTCCATTCAGATGCTCTGATGGGGCTGCTAAGAGATCATCTTTTTGTAAAACACACTCACATTTTGCAAGGAGCTGCCCATTCCCAACCTATCAAATTGGAAACTCCTTGGAAAGCAGGACAAGGAAGGAACATTCTCATCTGCAACTTGTGCTAGGCAATGGAGAGGGTGGCAGACAGCTGGTTTTGACCAGGAAACACCTACCCTGGCAGGACCTACTGAATGTTTTTCTGGGTTTTACTTCTGCTTGCCCCATTTGCACAAATGGGCCAATTTGAGGTGGGGGAAATAAACAAGTACAAATTCTGTGCCAAGAGTTCTACTATTTTTTTTAAAGGGGGGAGGACCCTGCGCAGTTCCTCCTGAGGTGACAATCTTGAGCTTCTCCTTTAAAAAAAAAAAACCACAGCGAGCCAAAATAGCCTTCAGTCATGGTAGCAATGGTGAGGGAAACTCAGTGCAGCTGCAGTCCCCTGGATGTCACCAGGAGTACCAAAAGTCAAGGTGGGGAAAATATTTCTAGAGACATGATATGCCTGACCATTGCGGACATGTCACAGCTCCTGGCACAAATAATCCAGGCTGCATGGCTTCTTAATCCCAAAAGTTTAATGCATTGTGTGAACCTTCCCAAACCATCTTTCCTCAAAGAAGCTGGACTATAAACTCCTTGATCCTCTTGGGAATTGAACAGTCTATGCCTCTGCAGCTGCGCAACTAATTATTATTATTATTATTATTATTATTATTATTATTATTATTAT
>NW_025335941.1:34072297-34147784 GCF_004798865.1 Varanus komodoensis
GACAGAACAAGGGCATGGTTAGGAAATAGCTGAAGGTTAGAACCAGGAGGACAAACATAAGTACAGGTACCTTGGACAAGATAAGAGGGCAAGAGACACAACAGAGCAGATTCATGGCAATATACATGGCACAGCAACATAGACAGCATGACAACATACACCAGACAAGAGGCTCAGATGCAGCAAGGGCCGGGCAAGATGCAGTGGCTGAACCACAACTCATAGAAAGCCCTTTGTTACTAAGGTTACCCAGTGAGGCAGGATACATGGGCGAAGCAGGATATAGGTCAGGCAAGAGCCAAGCACAACAGCAAGGTGATATGGAAAGGCAGGAAACACAGCAAGAAACAGGAGCAGGGATGGTCAGGCAAGGCACAGGCACAGCAGCAGACAGGAGGTTCTGAGCTGCTGAGGCAACATGGCAAGGCGGGAAACACAGCAGGAACCAGAAGCAGGCACTACAGTAAACAGAAAAACTAATGCTACTAAGGACAGTTCTGGAGGGAAGAGTTTTCGCTTATATTGTTTTCCCCCAGGACTCCCAGTTGGCACTTAGTGGTAGAATAAATGCTCCAGCAGGGCTAGGGAATGATCCTGTGAATACAGTGGTAGTTGTTCTGGTGCTGGCCACCAGAGCAGCTCAGATCCTGACACATTGTGGCTCTAAGGGTACCCCCACACTATGAACCTGATCTCTCAAAAGAAGTGCAATCCCATCCAGGACAATGATCCTCTCTCCCAGACTGGGGGACCAGCCACGCACAGGGCTTATGTCTTGTCAGGGTATACCCTCAGTTTATTCACCCCACCTAGCCTACTACTGAATCTAGGCACTGATCCAGAGTTTGCACAGCTTAAACAGATTCAGCTGTCACAAGAAGACAGAGCTGTGTGCAATCAGCATACTGGCTCCAAATCCCCTAAGGACTATACCCAGCATGGCAGACAAGATGGTATCCTGATAAACTCCATAGCTTAGTTGCCAAGCGTCTGAGGAACAGTCACCCAATGTTACTCTCCAAAACTGACTACACAGGTAAAATTAGAATGCCTACCTCCAGAAATGATAGCATTGCAAGGGGTAATATAAATTTTCCATTCTAAAAGGAACCCCATGTATGCAATGCTCTTCAAAAACCTATTGTATTAGTAAATCTTGAGTTATGTATGTAAAAGCATCCAAGATTATGTTGCAGTTAGTATGTCAGACTAGGAGATCAAAACACAAATCTCTGCTAATTGCTGAAGTCCATCAGGGGATTCCAGGCTACTTATATTTCTCGGATTATATTCTGCTCAGGGTTGTTATGACAATATGGAAGGGAGTTTTACCACCATGTAGGTTATCCTAAGGAAGGGTAGGATAACAATGTAATAAATAAAGCTGTAGAAATGATTCTTCAACTAGAAACAGCAAGTATTGACAAAGAACATACAAACAAGAGAACTTTCTTCTCTGTGGAATCTGGTGTTTGTGAAATGAACAGTGTAAGAAAGAGTCTGTTTGTATGATACTGGAAAGATTTTCCTAAATGCATACCCAACATGTTTCATGTATCCATGTATTTTTATGTTGACTACTTTGGTTTTGTGTCTGTACCTTCCATTCAATGAACAAGGCAATAAAAAGATAGAAGGCTAATAAGCCATTTCATTAACATGGTACTATGAGTTCTTCAATTCATCTCTGATCAAAAATGTGTGCAGTCTGTGTTTTATGCTGCTAAACTCACTAAGGTCAGAACATCTAAAAATAAATTAGGCAATATTATAAGGAAAGGAAATCCTTTGGGGTGGGGGAAACAGCTGGGTACCTGAAGGCTCTCATAGATTGAAATTTTCAAAACTGAAGGTTAAAGGACAAATTGGGAAAGACATCTTTTCCCCCAAAGGTATGAAGTAAACCCCACAAAAATACAGAACAAAGATTTAAAATTACAAACTGATTTTGTGTTGTCAATTTGTATACAGTTTTCATAAGATGATCATGATTATATTCCATTGTCTTTCTCATTGCAAAAATGTTGCCTGAAATACTTTCATAGTAGTGCTTTGAAAGTATTTCAAAGAACAGCAAGAGCAGCAGACAATTGTGAATACCTACAGGAATGCCTTTAGATTTTCTCAGGGGGTTTGCTGTGCTTTACAGTATTGTTGAATTGAGTCTGTTCACCCTAGCTTACCATGTTTTTCTCCACCCAGTGCAGCACTTGCATATGTGGAACACGCTGGATTCTTTTCTAAAGAACACAGTCTGCTCTTTAAAGGCTGTTGTAAATATATCATGTACTTATTTCTGATGATTTCATGAGCTTTTAGATGTACAGTCATTTTATAAATTAAGTAAAAAACACTGCAAAATATATTCTTCAGGGTGGACAAAATATCAGGAAAAACTTCATAATCAAAACTTCTTAACTGTCAGAGCATTCAGACAGTGGCATCAACTGCCTAGGGAGATGGCCGACTTGCTATCACTGGAGGCGTTCAGGCAGAGACTGATCATCCATCTGCCAGGAATGCTTTTGCTGGTTTCCTGCAATGAACAGGAAACCAGGCCTAAATGATAGTCCTATAATTCTATGACTTGGTTCACACAAAATGACAAGTTATCATTGGTAACTAGCCATGATGAGTAGTCATGTCATGCAGACCCAGTGCAGTTTCTGCAGGATAGTTTATTTTCCATGAAGAAGCACCCTGAGCACCCAAGGATGGTTTTAAGCTTGTAGATATCGGTTGTGACATTCAAACATATTCTTCCAGGAATAGCTGGAAAGCCACCTAGCCAAAGTGGGGAAAAAGCCCAAATACTTGCTTTTCATGATCTTACCACTAATTGACCTTCCCTGATGGCTCTTTGGAAGATCTATCACTCATCCCCAGCTTATTTTTTTTTCATTGCCTTCAAAAATGCAAAAAAGTACAATTGAGGTTGTAACTTTGGAGGTTATGGCTCTCCAAGAGACAAAGTGAACTTGTTGGTTGGCTAATTCTTGCTTAGTGGCAAACATTTGTGGAGGGGTGGGGAAGGGGAGACACAGGAATAAGTTAAAGTAGGGACCCAGTAAAACAAAAATCTCTGTGTGTGTGTGTGTGGGGGGGAGCCAAAGAAATAAATGCACCAAATTATCTCCCCCTTGGCAACATCATCCTGTGGCTTGCAAATGTTGAACTCAGCATCCTCCCATTTTCAACATCTCCAACACTGACTCCTTTTCAGAGACTGAAGCTTGGACTTCAAAGCAGATATCCAGCTCTTCTCCCTCAACAACAGACCATGCATCTGATGATGTGAGCAAGCTTAGCTTTGGGGGGAAAGTGCCAGCTGGTTTTTCTGGAGGCACTTCCAGAGTTGAGGTCCACTTCTGTAGTAGCCAAGTGCCTCACTTTGCTGATTGTTCATCCTCACAAAAATTCAACTGAAGTCCTAAAAAGTGAAATCTAGTGCTGTGTCTGTGTGTGCTGGGTGGTGATGGTCAGGGCAAAGAGCAAAGATGTGGCAGACAGAAAAAAGATTGAGCATCGCATTCCCTCAGTTTTGCACTGTAAAGCATTCTTGCACAAGCTACCTTTCTTTCCCAACTTCAAAGAGTCATGTGCCTCCTTAAAGATGAAATGAATTTATTATGACACAGGCTTTCATGGACTAGAGTCTACTTTATCAGATGCATTTGATGAAATTTATTATCATTCATTTCTTAATTCACTTCCTGTCTTTCTGCCAAAAATGGTGCTTGAGGCAGCCACCAATAAAATACAAATTTAAAATACAATTAAAATGTAACATAAAAACAAATTAATTTTTAAAATGTGACAACAAAGGGAAAGGATGCTTATCCATTAAAGTGTATACCATAATACATTTGTTAGTCTTGAAGTGCTCAGTCCAGTCTGTCTTCACTGCTCAGAAGCCTCAGGTTCAGCTGCCACTCCTCACACCATGTATCTTATTTTAGCTGTTTAGGTAAAACAGCAGGAAAGAAGTCCGGGTGCTAATAGGAATCAGTGTTAGTCCACAGTCCCAGTCTCCTCTTTTTGCTTCTCATCAGCATGACCTTGTTGCCCTCTCTGAGGACCACTTGCAAACTCAGAGGTGTAGAGCTGGCATGGTTCTTTCCACAGCAGTGGCAAGTGGGTGGGGCAGGAACTGAACCTTTGGAGTCCCAGCTCCAAGACTGCAGGATCTCAGAGATGGGTCTCCAGACAATCCTATGGTCTCCCAGACAATGTCAAATGGATTGTGGATTGTGCTCCACCATGCCACAAAATAGTTGTTCAAACCGAACAACTTATCTTACAGCTAGGTTAAGATTTTTAAGGACATGAGGACAACATTTGTTTCCTGTAAGACTAAGAATATGAGCAAATATGCTGCTGGGTCCCATGGTTGTTTCCAAAGCTGTAAGAAGCAAAAGAAGTGAGCTGCGTTGCCTCATAACACAGAACATCCACTTCCTAATGGTAAAGACATTATGAGGGCCTTTCTGTAAGGCACCAGAAAATCTACAAAAAGGCATGTGTGTGTGAAAGGCAAGCACTATGCAATTTTTGATGCATTGTCTAATGCCTGTCGGAAGCATTCATTTATTGGGTATTTGCCAATTTTGTGAAAAGATGTCACAGAAAAGATTGGTGTAAAATATTGCATTCATAGATGATAGACCCAATTTGTATTGTATTTGAGCTGACTTCCAGAAAAACTTGTAGAACAATTTTGAAAAGCCAAGAAGAATGATATTGGAACTAAAGATAATATTTACTATTACCATGAATAAACATTAACAACAAGACAAAAATAAAAGCAAAACAAAAACAAAATGAGAACTAGAGAGAGAATCAATTTTGGTTCTGAGGGCTGCATGGTCTAAAGGCAATGGGAATTAAAGCAAGATAAATATATATAAATTTTAAATAAAGCTAATGTAAACATTGAATGCTGATTCATCAGAATGCCAAAAAATTAGTGAGAGGAAACTGGGCAGCATCTTGACGGCTATTCCTGCCCATTCTGTTTTATAAATGATGGATTACTTATCAGATTTGCTTCCAAGTCTGGAAATCTGTACATATTTTGCAGGAATTAGGAAGTCTCTCAATTTGATTTACTTCCAATGAGGTCTATGTCTTTGCTTACAAATGTGAGTGATCAATGATAGAAATTTTTTCTTCTGGTGGTTTTTGGCCACCCTTATTAAGCATTAAGTGCTGTAGTTTCAACCAGTATGCAAACCGATGCCCGGTTCTATCTACTGGTAGATAGAACAGAATAGTCAGGTGGCTTCATTAGATGATGCACTACTCAAACTGAGATGCAACAACAGCACCTGAAAACATGCATGGTTGCAGGAAGGGCAGGGAAGAGCATTTGTACCCCATTAGTTGAACCACAATTCCATGATTACCAGCTTTCTTGTAAAAGGAAAGCAAGACTCTAGCCCTCTAGCCCTCATCGAATCTCAGCTGTGAGACAAACTGCATAGTCAATATTACGGCCATATTTTGTAAGCAACAATAGCTTCTTACCACCTTCCAGAGTCTTAAACCAATGAATGAACTGACAGTACCATTTGACTCACTCACTGTCCTGGCTCATTGGAAAGCATTTTGGGGAAGATTTCCCTGGGGAGAATTAATTGCTATCTCAAATTATCAATTCAGAATTTCAGGATTTTAGTAGTGTATCTACCTAGGAAAAAAAAGTGGGAATAAAGGCAGGGGTTTCTAATGCAGGTCTTACTATTTTTCTTACCTAGGTCTTGAGAACATTTTTTACCTAGCTTGTAAACTTTAAAAAATTGGACAATGAATGTAGATAACAGTAATCATCATTATATTGACATAATAGAAGCTAGGACTGAGGGTGAGAAGGTGTGGGTTATGTCAGCTCGTCATAGTAGTCTGTTGTTTTTATTCCTATTATTCCTGTTTTCTTGTGAGAGGCAGTCCAGTGTTTTAACCAGTCTCTTATGATGATGTATGACTTTTGGATGAGTTTAACTTGAATATTCCTCTCTGCTGCTGTTGTCAGATTCCCAGACTTATAGTCTTCTAAATGTAGTGGAATATGACACAAAGCATGAACAGACACATAATGAAAATGCACAGGTGTTTAGAAGCCGTACATGCTATTCATGCAGCCTTGCCCTCACCCCAGAAAATTTCTGCAGACTCCCATGCTTGACAAGGTAGTGGGAGATGATTAGTTCTTCCTATTACTACTGGATGGTTCTTGTCGGAGAATTCAGCCTGTTAGCTTGAGTGGTTTTCAGTTCTCCCTTCTGATTATTTGCAATACTTGGTGCTTATTGCCCAGGACTCCTGGCTTGGCAGATCATTGAACAGAGTCTGTCTGAAGATATAAACAATTGCAAAGGAGAAATCTGAGGAGCATTTTGGAAAGCAAATTTGTTTCATCTCCATGTGAAACCATGTGTTTGTTTGTTCATACATTGATTTATGTTTTGTTTACTTTTATTTTCCTTTCAGACTGGAATGAAAAGTAGACTAAAAAAAGGACAAGGACACAGAAGAGTAGCACAAATACCAAAATGCAGCTAAAAGAGAAATAAATTATAAAATGAGTCAACATAACAAAATGACTAGTTCTCAACAAACTGGACCAATGGCCTGGCAGAACAGTCAAGCCTGTCTGAAGGGTTCCATTGCTTGGATTCAGCTTTTGCAGGGAAATAGCATTCTATTAATGATAGAGGACATTGCTATAACACAGGTGTGTGCATGTTAAAACGGGGGCCAGCGTTGTCCAAGGTGGACCACAGAGAAGTATAGGAAAAGAAGGGGGCTTTGGGGTCAACCATTTGCAAGGTGTCTATTCTGACAAATATGTTCCTCTGACCATTAGATGGCCAAATTGCTAAATACAATTGAATTTTATCTGGCCAGGGCGGCTTATTTTATAATGTGTGTTTTAATTAAGATTATTTTATATGGATATTTTAACTTATTGTTTATCTATGTTGTAAGCCGCCCCGGCGAATGGGGCGGCATAAAAATGTTTTAATATATATATATATATATATATATATATATATATATATATATATATATATATATTACAGAAGCACATAGCCCTGTGTGTTGGTTCTGCCCCAAAATCCTTGTGTGTGCTGCTTCTGATCCCTCATTCCCTTCTTGCATTGAAGCAAAAGGTGTAATGAGTGCTCCTTCTCAGACCCACTTGAATGTGAATAGGACATGATAAAGCAGGGCATACAATGACATTTCAAAGGAATGCCAGCGGGTCCCTCAGTTCAGTTCTTGCTGCTCAGCTTGCCAGGGTTGGAAACAGGCTGTGTTGGCTGGCAGGTACAGTTCCATGCCCCTTACCTAGGTTTATACAGCCCATTTGGAAATAACTCCTGAAGAGGGATCTAGTGCTTCCTGTTTCTAGTAGAACATTTCCTGTTCCTTGTTGAATGATTTCATCTACGATTTCTGTCTGGAAGCTATCTATTTTTTTCCTGTAGTGTGAATAGTTAACTATGAGCAATGTGTGCCCTTGATTTATTTTATTTTTCTTTGTGCTAATTTATTGGGACACATATAAATATCTGGAAGAAGTATTTATGGGATGTCGAAAGCTCTGCCCCTGGCTTTCATGCTCACTCATCCTTAACCCTGTTAGAATTAAGAGATATACATAATAAATGATTCATTATGAGCGATTATCTCTGGAGATTTTTTTTAATCTTATCAAACCATAGACTATGTCAATCATATGCTAAGTCTCACATGGAATTACATCTAATAATCATTCACTTTTAAGTTGTGTATCTCATTTCTGTCACATAGTTTTGGGGAAGAAAAACCTCAGTAAAGTATCTCTGACTCTCAGTGCTTCCAGGAAGAAATACAATGATACTTTATTTTAATCCATCTACAGCCACATTAGCTGTCAACAGAAGAACCCCTGGAGTCCCAGGATTTCTCATAAACTTTCATCAAGAGCAAATCAATCATTTCTGGAGGGAAATAAGCATCTAGATCCCAGTAGTTGAATGCAAACTTCAAACAGATGACAAGTATTAAATGAGATGTTTGATCATGTGATTCTCTGAGCAAGTGTTAATACTAATTTCTCACCAAAACTCTGCTCTCTAAAAAGGACCTTGAGCCAATATTACTGGAATAATATTACAACATATTAAAAATAAACCCAGTGATGAATATTTAAAAACAATGCTACAGTGGACGAAGCATTGCCAACGTGACAAAAATGACATCCTTAAGTATATCAAAAGTCTGATATTCTATGTCAACCAAGCAACTTTCATTAAGGTTGGAAATGTGGGGCAAATTATATTCACTAAAATAATACTTTTAGTATAATTAATCTCCAAGGCTATAGGACTGCTGGAGATAAAGGTGATAGTATAATGGATGATAAGCTAAATATGAATTAATAATGTGATGTCATAGCAAAAATGGAAAATGCTGTTGTATCTATGATAAACAAATGTACCAATTGACTGAAGAAAGGTACACCTTCACATTAGATCTTAAACATTTTCACTGGAAAAGTTGGGGAAAGATGGGGAATACTCATGCACATATTTTTAAGGATTACTTTAACCCAGTTGTTGGACTATCTACCCTCCTATCCACGAGGGCTAGCTATCCATGAATTTTCCTTGTACTGTGGATATCTGTGTTGTTGATCAGCCATATAATTTCTGAACTTAGGGCGTTCTTTCTTTAAGTCTAGCTATTTTCTGAACATTGTCTATACATGTCTGAGTCACAAATCCAAGGTTACAATACTGTAAGGAGGTATAATAGATTTGAGCTAGTTAGGTTTAATCTTGGCTCAGAAAAAAGGTAAAGGTAAAGGTTTCCCCTTGACATAAAAGTCCAGTCTTGTCTGACTCTAGGGGTGGTGCTTATCTCCGTTTCCTAGCTGAAGACACCGGCATTTGTCCATAGACAGTTTCCGTGGTCATGTGGCCGGCATGACTAAACACCAAAGTGCATGGAATGCTGTTACCTTCCCACTGAAGTGGTACCTTTTTATCTACTTGCATTTGTATGCTTTCGAACTGCAAGGTTGGCAGGAGTTGAGATGGAGCAATGGAAATTCACCCTGTTGTGCAGATTCAAACCGGCAATCTTTCGATCAACCAGCCCAGCAGCAGAGCAGTTTAAACCACTGTGCCACCTGCTCAGAGAACAATAAAATAACTTTTTGAAAATGTACACACATATATGCATTGGATTCACTGAAGGAAATTCAGTCAGATTTGTGTATTCATAGGCATATAACAGGTTGGATTCTTTCAACCTATTTTGGGCACTTGCAGCCTAAACCTCCTCCCCTAATCAGCCTTTCTGGGCTCCTGGAGATGCTATACAGAGACTCAAAATGGACCTGTTGAATATGTATGGGGAATCCTTAAAAACTGAACAGAGGCAGCTTCTGTGTGTGGAACCATTCTGTCTATGGAAGGCAGATCCTGAATCCAACAAACATACCTGGTGTGTGTGTGTGTGTGTGTGTGTGTGTGTGTGTGTGTGTGTGAGAGAGAGAGAGAGAGAGAGAGAGAGAGAGAGAGAAGAAATCCAAACTGTGTTTTGGATTAAACCAATTCATCCATTGGTTATGTGAGTTGAGGATCCAGTGATGTTCTGCCAAGTTCCTAAGAGAATAAATACATGTGTATGTTTTGAAGATTATTTCCTTAGTAAGAAAGTTTATACTGAAGCACAAGGGCAAGATTTGCAGTACTCACAACAACAGATTTAATAAATAACCTAAACATGATATTTTGGTAAAAGCCTCTAAGTTGGTTCAAACCATATAGGAATGTTCCGAGAAAAATGTGCATGTACCCATGTTCAGGAACTGCCCATCACTTTTTGGGAGTTCTTTCATGGTTTCAGCTTCTCATCATCTCTCACTTGTCATCATTTTTTTTTGCCAGGAAGTGCAACCATTATTGTTTGTATCATTTGTAACCTGTTCATAAGTGATCTGGAAGTAGGAGAGAGTAGTGAGATGGTCAGGTTTGCTGACATATTATTTAGGGTCCTTAAAACATAAAAGGAACTCTTCAAGCTGACAGAATGGGCATCAAAATGGCAAATGCAGTTCAGTTCAAGCAAATGTAAAATGGTGCGTGTTGGGGCAAAAAAAATCCAAACTTCAAGTATAAGCTAGCCATGGCTGACCAAGAAAGCGATCTTGGAGTTGTGGTGGACAGGTCAAGAAAATGTCAACCCTGTGAGCAGCAGCTTTGAAAAGGACAAAGTGCACAGTAGGCAACACTAGGAAAGGGACTGAAAATAAACTTGCCAAGGTCATACTTCCCTTATGGAAATCGGTGGTGTGACTTCATTTAGAATAATGTGTACAGTTCTGGTCAGCACCTAAATAAGGATATTATAGTGTTTGAAAAAGTACAACAAAAGCCAGCCAAAATTATGTTGACTTCCCTATGTGGAAGAGTTTCAAAACCCATGTAAAGCAGTGAGCAAGGGGTATACATAATTATGTGTGTTTTGGGGAAAGTGGACAGTGAGACATTTCTCTCTCTCTCTCATAATACTAGAACCCAATGGGATAATTCCATGGACCTAACTGAAGAGAGCTTCAGGACAAATGGACAGAGAAACGTCTTTGTACAGTGCAGTTAAACCATGGAATTCAATATCTTCAGATGTAGTGAAGGTCACCAGTCTGGATGGTTTTAAAAGGAGATTGGGCAAATTCTTGAAGGACAATAGCTATTCCTCCTGATGTCTATGTGCTGACAACAGTGTCGTGGGCCTCATGTGCACTAGTTCCAGGGGAACATGGACTGAAAGGTGCTGTTGAACTCAAGTTCTGCCTTTGGGTTTTCCATGAGGTAGCCACTGTGCGAACAGAATACTTCAGTAGATGTATCTTGGTCTGATCTGGCATGTATTGATTAGAAGTCTTGCACTAGAGAAACTGCATTTGAGATAATTCAGCAGCTACATTCTTCCTTTATACCTGCCCCCTGCTCAACTTTGACCATGACTGTGAACAATTTATAATTTACTTATTTTCCTATTAAACCAAACTATAACCCTTGTATTTTGAAGGGGACATAAAAAGAGGTCAGAAATGAATTATTAGTCATCTCCAATGAGCCATTATGGAATTGGGGATTTGAAAATTCTCTTTGACTAGCTCTTCAAAGGTGGATAATTGACTAATGGATGCAAAGGTAATCATTACTCTTCACGCACCAGCTTGGGGCAAAGATTGTGCAGTGTCACAGCACAGTCGTGGTAGTTCTTATGATGGATTGTCCTTTTGTGTATCTTTTTTTGAACACCATAGGAATAGATTGGTTTGTCATTTAAAATGAAGTACTAACAGGTCACATTTTGAATTGTTTCAGAAAATTATGATGGTGTGACAAGGGCAGAAAGCACAATTTCTAATAGGCTCAGGGTGTGGGATGTGGCCAAACATCAAAAGAGGCTTTTCAGTTGAAGTGTGTTTGTGTGTAGAGAGAGAAAGTGGCAATTTGTTCCCTTTGCATTAAAAAACATACCTCACACACCGTGAACATGGTGCATGTTTTAAGTATAATAAAGGAATGTACTTTTCTATTTTCACTCTGGTCATTTTTTAAAGTTGTGCTTTTATTTTGCTTAAAAACACACCCCAGTAGCACTTTATAAAAAAAAAAAAAAAAACTTAGAATACTAGCCTGAGGGTGTCCATGAAGTTATGCATAAATTTCATTGAAATATTAATGTGACCATTAGCTTCAATGCACTGAATGCCACAGCAACACCATGCTCATTCATTTCAGGTGCGCTTGCATAGAAATCCTGAACAAGATCATTGCCATGGATTGTCTAAGCTAGTTTTGAATCATCCTGTTTTTCAAAAGTTAAGTTAAAGGTGAAACACATGGAGAAAAGCAAGTGTGGATGAGGAGATATAGGCAGGGAGCGGGGCTTTTTGGTATAGCTGAGAAGCCACTTAGTTTTCTCATGTGATCAGGTTCCCACATGCATGCATGGATTTGCATTTATGAACCAGCTCACAGGGCTCCAATGTGGAGAATGAACATTATAGCTTACCTTACAGCATCATGGCAGTGAACAGGACTTAAATCTGGCACTAAATCAGTGCTGTGTGAGTCAAGCCAACTCATGGACTTCCATCTCTAAGATTAGCACAGGTTTAGAAGAAGTAAAGAAATTTGTGCAAACCATGCTACTTACACTAAGCTGCCCTACACATTGAAAGCTGAAAAAAAGCTGAGAGCCAGTGTGGCATAGTCATTAGGAGCGTGCAATCTCAATAGATCTGGGACCTAGTCCCCACTCAATCATGGAGTTCACTGGGAACTTTGGGCCAGTCACAGACTCTCAGCCCAACCTACCTCACAGGGTTGTTGTGGTAAGGATAAAACTGAGAGTAGGAAGAAAATTATATGCTACCTTGCATTCCTTTGAATGAAAAATTGTGGGATATAAATATAATAAATAAATACATAGAACCATGCCATTCTAGTGGGATATGTACAAGTGAGACTAGAATAACCAGAAGCCTAGAAAAACTGCATTTTCACAAATAGCATACATTTATACAAATTGCACAAATATGTGAGGCACATACATTTACCCTAGCAATTTATTTTGTATGCACAAACTACAGTTAATGTTGGAGACAGAAATCTGCACAATCTTTCCCCCAATTCAGCATTTTTTCTATCATCAGATCAGAAGGAGGAAGATAATTATGTAAACCACCTTCAGTTCCTTAGAAACAAATAAGTCATCAGAAAGTCTGTAGAACTCAAATGACGCCAACTTCCCAGTGTTAGCATGTCCCTAGTTTGGAATGCAGTTGGTGTACAGTTTTGTTAAACATTATCTTTGGCCACAGCTGATATTCATCACTTGAAGTTGTTCTTTCTCCCTCTCCCACTCCCTCTCCCTCCCACCCACAGAAAGAGATAGAGAGAGAAGCCCACTGCTAGTAACTGCTGGAGAGTGGTTGATTCTTCCCTACCCTCTCAAAGTGAAACTTGCATGTAAAGCTGCTCTTTGCCTTATGAGAAAAGCATGTACAGGTACCAAGGGAAGCTTTATTTTCTAAGGAGAACAGACTCATTCCTTGGGAATGCCGTATGTGGGAAAAGTTTGAACCCTCCTTCCCTGTAACATTGCAGTTCTGATCCTTGCCATCTCTTCCTTCCTCTATTTATATTAAAGCAACTTCCAGTGATGTGTTCAGCATAATATCTAGTCTGGCCCTCGGTGACCTTGAAATTAGGGAGTTACATCATGTCATTTTTCTGTAAAATATCTGGCATAATTTCTCAACATATTTTGGCATTTGTTCTCTCCCCTGCCCCACTTGGAATAACTGTGATCTTGGCTGTTGTGGAGATCTGCACTGGGCTCATCTGAATTGTGCCTCTCCATATCATTCCTACAGCCATCTGAGGCAACATGTGTTTCCCTCTGAAGTCATCTGAAGAATCAAAGCTGGACTCTGCATGAGGCTTCATTCACAGTCTGGCTTTCAAAAGGCTTATGGCATGTCTCCAAACACAGTGTATCATAGAATCATATAATAGTAGAGCTGGAAGGGGCCATGAAGGTCATCGGGTCCAACCCCCTGCTGTTGCAGGACACCAATTTAAACCATCCCACTCAGATGGCTGTCCTGTTTCTTTCTGAATGACTCTAGTGTGGGAGAGCCTACCACCTCCCTAGGCAGTGCATTTTGCTTTTGTTTCTTTAAATGCTGATGGAAGCAGGAGAAAAGGAGTGTGGTTGAGTGACTGATAGGTCTACCTTGAGAAAAACTCTGCTTCCAGGAAAGACAGGGGATGGACATGATTCCAGGCCTTAACCTAGTTCAACCATTATAATTCTCTAATCCTTCCAAATGTTGGGCAGATTTCTTGCTTGGAGACACCTCCATGGTGTGTGCCATTTCTATACAATTTGCCCGAAACACCACTTTGGGTGGAAGGAGAAGTGAATCAGTCACCCCCACAGAAAAGTTTAAGATGTGTCCTTCAACATAAAGTACTCCACCTATCCTTCTGAAACATCACAGTTTTCTAACTTAGGGAAAAGTCTGCACTCTCATCATTTCTAGTAGAATGGTCCACAAGGAATAAAGGAAGATAAGCACACCCTTTTTTGGATAGTAAAGGCTGTTCCAGCACAAAAATCCTTGCTTGTTTTTATCTGAAACTTGTCCAAGCTGTCTCCCTCAAAAAGGACAAGGTGTTACCCAGTTCTGCCAATGAATGAATGAATGAATGAATGAATGAATGAATGAATGAAACCTTTGCTTGGTTCGTAGTTTCTTTATAAATAGAATCAAGAATTGTATAGTTTTTTGAACAGGTGAAATATGAACACTGACAAACAGGAACAAAAGATTCCCAATGTCTGTTCTGAACTGTAGGTGCTGTTGTAACTGAAGGAAGAGAGAAGAATAGGAATTGACAAAAGGGCACACGGAACCTACACAAAGTCCTGAACATGGAGTTGGACTGTTCTGTATTGAGCTTTCTGTTGAAAGGGCTAGACAGAACTCTGTTAGTCAAGTTACATCTTGCTGAAGTGCTGACATGGAAGAAATAATTTCAAGGGCTGCTGAAAACTGGAGCTTCTGGAGACAGTCACTGGAACATAACTTGCTTTGCAAGAGCAGATTCCAGCCTTCACCAAACAACTTTGTTCTGGAAAGAAATTTTTACAGGCTAGCAGAACCACAAGGCTTCTCTGTGTTGGCTGACAGACAGACAGACAGACAGACAGACAGACAGACAGACAGACTGATTTGGCTTATGTTCATTCATTTGTTAATTCCTTTATCATTTGGTAAATCAGTTGTACTAGAATGAAAAGGAGCTCGGTGCAGGATTGCTAGTGAAAAACACAATTTTCTACAATGCTGACTTGTGGAGTCCAACAATGCAACACAACTAACACCTACACTGGTTTTGCTAGCTGACAAACTTCATGTGCCACCTGTCAGTCATTCACAGCTAAGCTCTCATTGTACCTGCTGATAATCCTTTTGTTGCTGACACAATACAATACTTCCTGCTGCACCAGCAATACTCTCAAATGACCCTGATTCCTCCAGCAATCCGGAGAAAATTGGTGAGTCCACAGTGTTGTTGAAGATGCTGAAAGTGTTGTGCCTAAGTCAACAATGTAAATGGAGCTGTCTACTGGATGGATCATTAGACAGGTGCAGAATGGCTTTTCTTATGTTCTTATGAACTAAGAAATTCTTATTCAAGCAGTTGATCCCAATTCAGTTAAGATTATGCAGAAAGGAAAAAGCAATCATCTTTAGGTTCTACTTTTTCATTTTATTCTTTATCAATTTCTTCTAAGAAAAAGCCTCAATCCTTATTGAAGTCTTTTTTCCAACTGCCCCAAAACTTAGTTCCTCTGAACATGTTTTTGTAACTTCAAAAAATGTATTCAGCTGCATGTCAGAATAAGCTATGCCAGAGTTGATTCCTGACACTGAAAACAGATACCAAGATAATCTAGCCCAAGCACAAATTCAATCAAGCCATTATCACTGAATCAAAACAGTAAGAGGATGGTTTATCTTACTGCTATGGTTACAAAATCATTTTCAGATCATTCATTCATTATATTTTTATGCTGCTTA
Organism: Varanus komodoensis; assembly: GCF_004798865.1. Lineage (NCBI taxonomy): Eukaryota > Metazoa > Chordata > Lepidosauria > Squamata > Varanidae > Varanus > Varanus komodoensis. The sequence goes on from NW_025335941.1 coordinate 34,087,962, forward strand.
ATAGGTGAAGCACTCTAGAAAACTAAAGCTAAAACCATAAAATATGGTAACATAGTTAAATAACAAAGTTAATACAATATAAAATATAATATAAAGACTTACAGTTAATGCAGAATAAAATCAAAGTAGAAACCAGAGTATGAGCCAGCAACAGTGCAAAGATTTAAAAGAATGTTAGTACATTTTTAAAAACAAAGAGCTAAAAATGCCAGGAAATTCTTTTAAAATATGTTTTCACCTGGTGCTGAAAACAGCTCAAAGCAGGTGCCTGGGCAGCATGTCTGGGAAGGCATTCCACCACCAGGGTGCCACTTGAGAGCTTGCTCTTCAGGAGTTCCCAACTGCTTATCTTTTAGTGTGGGCTCTTGAAGAAAGACCTCTGAAGATGTGTCCCTATATGTGGGAGACGGGCACTGCCCTCCACACCCCCCACCTGGAATCTTGTGGGAACAAGTGATAAGGATTGTTTCATCTGGGCAGAATCACATGTGTTAGCTTATGGGCCTTCCTTTCCTACGTAACATCACATCAATGCTTTCTGAAGTCCATTCAAAGTTTCTCCTTGCTGCTGCTAGATGACACATCTTTGATCTGTCTATCCAGGCACCAAAATTAGGATAATACCTTCCACAAATTCACTTGCTTTTCCAACCCATTTAGTTCATACAGTAAAGTGCAGTAAAGTGCAGATGAAACATGTTTTTCCACCACTGGGAGCCATTTAGGGTTTTTAGATGCATCTGAATTAGCACTTCTCTTGGCTGTTTTCTTTTCTTTTTTTAACTCTCTTGTTTTGAAAAGCAATCACATTAACTGATGGCACCAACACCTACAGTACCATGTGGAGTAGTATCGTTAATGTATTTTCACAGGCATATTCCACTTGACTGTCAGAAAGGTGGGTACTTAGCAACATACTTCATTTAGTGTAATGTATTAAAGTAATATTATCTCTGTAGCAATAAAGCAAACAGCATAATGCATTACATGAAATTTAGAGAGGTACCAGATGCTTGAGGGAGCAGGAACAAAGGAAAATAATAAAATGCACAAATAGAATAACAGAGCCTAACAGGAAAGTAGCTTCGAAAAGATAGGCTATTGGCATAGGTAGGACTCCATTTGGGTACTTTGCTCATTAAAGGGTTTTCTGGGCAGTTGGGCAGCATTGTAAGGGCTAGTTATTGTGCACTTCATACCTATTTGTATAATTGATACTCTAAATTAGTAAAAATTCACTAACTAGCTTGCAGTGACATGGGTGAACAAATAAATTAAATTTCATAGAATAGGTTGGATAAATTTCACAGCAGAGATGGATAAAAAATGTGGACAACCTAATGTCTCAAGTGGCCAGAGTACACTTCTGAGTGAAGAAGTACATTCCTTTTACATTCCTTTGAAATCCTGGATGCCAGCTGAAGAATAGAAACCAGAATAGGACAAGAATCCTTTCACTCACCCAAGCCCCCTTGTGGTTGACTGTGTCCATCCAAGATACTCTGATAGAAGCTGTCATGAGCCAGTGGGAGGTCTGAGCAAAGAAGGTGGCATCCAAAAATGCAACAGATACATTCTTGACACCTTGTTTGCTCTGAGCCTCTAGCCCTCCTAGACATCGACTACCACAGGAGGTTATATTTCCATGTTGGAGGTTTGGAACATATGAGATACTAACTAATTCTAGCATTTCTACACCACTTCAGAATTTTGCTGGAGTAAAATGGCTCTTCATTTGCTGGTTTCTCACTGTTTGCAAGGCTGAAAGAAGACATGTTATGAGGAGTAGATAAGAGATGGTGCACAGGTATGTACTTTCCTGGGGGTTGTGGAAAGCACCTAAATGATAACCTATTACATTATGAAAGGTGTTGCATTTGCATCCCTCCTGTTAAAGTATATTATATGAACCTACAAACCATGTAGGCTGCAGTCTGAAAGCCACTTAGGAGTGAAACTTAGTTGCTACTAAACTTAGTTGCTACTATAGGATTGCCACTACTATGATCTAAACATTATTTCCTGCTGCCTTGCACATTCTATTGCTTTCATCTCAGGAACCTTTTGTTAAAATGGACTGTAGCTGCCTTTGTCAATATATGGCCAATTTATTGGAAAAGTAGATAAAATTTATTGGCAATCTGCTCTTGAAGTCCCACTGCTGTCTATTTAAGGGGCACTATCTTGATTTGTGACAAACTGTGTTTATTAGTTAGAGAGAACACAAGCTCATAAATCAACATACCATATTGTTTTGGGAAATGAGTTGTGAAGTTGTAGAATAAGTCATGAACTTTGATAATGAATTTTAATAAGTTTCACTAACTGCCTCTTGAGATCCATGATGATTCTTTGATGGTTTTTTTCAGTGGGAATAAAGTATGACATTAAAAAGTTAGCAAAGAAGAAAAGTCAATAGAAACCCTGCATATAGCCCAATCCAATTATCTGACTTACCAGTTTAAGGATTGCAGCTCTTGTGTGAAGGTATAACTGATGGAGCTATGCAGTTATAAGGCCATGAATGTACTATGTGGTTTCTCAACAGCCTGTTTCTTTTCCCTGTTTTCTGTATGAAGGTGCTTGTACTGGGGCATCTGTTAAAGTCTTGATATGCACCTTCCGGGCAATCCCTGTTTGCACTTTGAGAACTTCCCTGATAATCTTCCTGACATGACTGGAAACTTTGGAACCAGCAGCACTTTCATGTGAAACCACATCAGGGGAGATCCACTTGACTTTGCTGCAGGTCCAGATACCTCTGAACTAACCTACTTTGGTCTGGTAGTCTGTCTGCATCTGAAGTAAACACATGTCCGTAGGCTCTGCCTCTTCCCAATGAGCATACCTAAGTAATAAGGAAAGCTAAGAAGAACATTACATCAAAATTATCAAAGCAATAAAACAGCACAAAATAGCAGCATCAAGAGAATAATACCAGCTGTAGCAATAACATTTACCAGAGCAGGTCAATATGTGTGAAATGCAACTTCAAATGCAGAACAAATTCAATACATCTTTAAAGCCAACAACAAAAGAGGCATATTTATTTCCCTGCTTTCCCAGATCTTCCTATAGCATCTTGCCAAACCTTCTTTAGACATTCTTTTCTGATCCTCCAAGTATGATTTTCTTTTGAATATTTGTTAGGTAGCCCACAACTGCTTTTTGTATGTGCATTGAACCCCAGTTTAATCTCTACAAACTTTGTGGGGAAGTACATCTACATAGTTCTGGCTTGGAGTATTATAGGAGGAATGGAGAAAAGAAACCCAGAGCAGGGTCAGTTACTTCAAGTGTGCCCATTGACGGGTTGAGCTATGTGGTTCCACCAGGAAAAGCAGCTTATAGGTTGATACATAGGAACATAGGAAGCAGATTTATACTGAGATAGACCATTGGTCCATCTAACCCAGTATTGTTGATACTGACCGAAAGCAGTTCTCCAGGGTTTCAGGCAAGGTTCTTTCTTAGCCTTACATGGAGATGCATGGAATTGACCCTGGGACCCTCTATGAGCAAAGTTTGTGGTCCAGCTCTGGAAAAGTGATTCAATGGCAACTAGCAGTAAATGCTGGAGCAAAACTAGTACTTTAAGAAATGCGATTAAGAATGGGAGATTCCATGAAATTATGCAGAGGTGTGTGTATATATATGTGTGTGTGCGCTAAAATCCCTGTGTACTGCAGCATTAGCCAAAGGCACAGTTCTGTCAATGCATCTTCTACAACTTGTGTAGCTTCAAGAATGTTCCACAGCCAAGCTGCTTGGAATGGATATGCAAGCCAAATTTGATATTGAGTTCTTAAGACTCCTTATTGTGGCAGATGGAAGAGCTCTGTTTCCCCTGCTAAACATAGGTGGGGATCGTAGATCTGTCAGTTTTGATTTTTCTCAGCTCCTTCTCTTTCCAGTTTTAAGTTCAGTTCAGTTTGAGTTCAGTTTGGCTTGACTTTGAGAGAAAGGTTCACATAAAAAATGCTTGCATTTTTGACCACATTTTACTTTATTTTTTTCCAAGTCACTTTCCTCCTATATAACATATCCATGTTTTTGTGTACACTTTCATCTAATATGCATATTTTTGTTTGTATCTTTTTAAACTGGAGAACATTTTAAAAAATCTGAGAAATGTGAATTTAAAATGAAAACCAAGTTTTGGTTCATGTATCATTCTGCAAGTGCAATGTTAGGTAAATACACATTAAAATATAAACAGTATTTATTTATACCTTGCTCTCTGCAGCTGAGGTGACACAAGCCAATATTTGCAGTTGTAAAGGCAAGACTCACTGGCGAATCATGGAGTAGTAGAGTTGGAAGGGGCCAAGAAGGCCATCGGCCAACCCTCAACTCAGTGCAGGACCCCGAGTCAAACCATCCCTCTCTGATGGCTGCCCAGTTGCATCCTGATTGCTTCCGGCGTGGAAGAGCCCACAGCTTCCCAGTGGTTCCATTGTCATGCTTCTCTAACAGTTAGGAAGTTCTTCCTGATGTTCAGCCAGAACCTGGCTCCCTGCAAATTAAGCCCTATTATTCCACATTTTGCACTCTGAGATGATTGAGAAGAGATCCCAGCCTTCCTCTGTGTTACAACCTTTCAACTACCTGAGGATCATATCATATCTCCCCTCAGTCTTTTCTTCCTTCTACAGAGGAAACTTGCATTGGTGCTATCATTTATTGATGATATGCAGAATTTTGGCCTCTTGGACTGTTTTTTTATTGAAGTTTTAGCAAACTGCTCTACAGAGATATAGAGTTGGGGCACTCTAATTACAGAACACTGATGACACTTTATTTTCACACAGATGAGCATTTGTATGAAATAGTTCCCATGAGAAACATTAAAAATCTGGTTTGCAAAAAAATGCCTACAGACTTTGCCACCTCAGAAACAAATGTGTGAAATTAGCCTTTTTCATTCTATGCATGCATTACCCAAAGAAAATTAAGTGTCTGTCACCTTGATCCTAAGCACATTTACAATCCCATTAGCTTGGATCCTAAGAAAAGTTAACTGAAGAATCAACATTGAAACAGAACTTTCTGCCATTCCTTGCCTCACCCATCTCTGGTGGGTTCCAAAAATGTATCTTCAAGGCTAGAGCAAGGGTGTAGGGTGCCCCTAAATACTGTAGGATGGAGTTCAAGAGCCTGTGGGGGGGGGGGCTGAAATTACCCCAAACTGGTAACTTACCATGAGAGTCTATTTAGGAGTCATCCCCAGTGAATTTATTCCCAGATAACTGAATGTAACACTGCAGCCTTAAGGGAATTCATGAAAAGATATCTTTCTGTTCTTACCTATCACCAACAGCAACTATTGCACTCCATTCAACAATGTTCAGAAAAGCATCCCCCAACTCTGAAGAGGATATTTTAGACAATTGGATATGATTCAAGGATGGTATGGGAAATGTTCCTTCTATGAATTTTTGTTATGTTAAATTTTCTCAATCCAAGTTATTGTCTGCAGTAGGACACATGGCATAAAGGAACATTACCATTGTCTGTTATTTGCAATTATTATTAATTTCCTATTCTTCTTCCTTGATACTTATTACCTTTACCAGGAGACCTATCAATCAATCAATCAATATAGCTGCTTGATTTATTTTAGAACATATGGAGCATCCAACAGGATTGTTAACTTTTGCTAGTACTCACTGCTTTTGAACAGCAGCAGCAGTCCTTGGCCTCCCACTGGCTATGCTGGCTAGGAGTTTTAGAGCCAAAAGTTCTCCCACCCTGCTTTAGGGCTAAATTACAAATGTAAATAATCACAAATTAACTGATTAAAACATTTAGCAGAATAACAAATTATACAATTAAATTTACCAGTTTTTAGCTGAGAGACTAGAATATTTTCTTGTTCCTATCAGTTTAGATCGACATGTCAATGGAAATAATGTCTTGTGGTTATACTGAGGGAAGCTCTATACAGTTGTAAAAATAATCTCAGCATTAGTCTTGGGTACACAAAGCAGCCTAGTCAAAGAGGAATTCCTCTTTGGCATTGATGTTCAAAGCAGCCTTGAAAAGTGCCCTGGGGCAAAAGGGTAGAACAGAGCAGGTAGAGATACTCAGAACTTGGTGGTAAGCAAAAGGCTATCTCTTCTAGCAGTTCTGACAAGGCAATAGCTTTTCAAACAGAAAAGTGGCAAAGCAACTATATAAAAGAAACATGGGTAAACACGAATTACTTTATGTAATGGCTGCTTATGTAAAAGTATTTAGGATCCTTTCACCAAAAGGGTAAAATTCAGCATCCTCATCCTAATTTCTGTAAATGCAAATCATTGAGGGAGTATCTCTGATTTTCTCCATTGCTGAGAAATTATCCAGTGTGCTAGAGAACCTCCCAGTTACCTGTGAATAATTTGAGTAGTCAGCAGTCTATTGTATGATAACTCAGTTTGTCAAATTTGCTAAATGAGGGCCTTTTTCAGGTCCTTTCACTTCTCCCCATTGTAATAAATTTAGATTGCCTGTCAATTATCCAAATTTATTGGCTACCTGCCTCTCAGGTCTGAATATGTATGTGATTTTTAATTTAAGTCTTTCTCAAGGAACAACATTTATTATCAGTTCTTTCTCCTCTAAACAGCAGTGAGTTAAACCACAATTTTGTACTCTTCAAATATGTTCTCTTTTCAAGGTCATCAGTTTTGCGACACCACTGGAAATGAAGTGGGACGTATGGTTTGGTTTAATCAAATTTCATGCTCTGCTGCCTTCTACTTATGGCCTTTCTGCTAATTGATCAAGTTTTCAATTAAAGTCCTCCATCTTTGTTTTAATTCTTTGTTAAGGTTTTTATTCCATTACATGGTTTCATAGGATCTAAGTTGCTACAACTGCAAACTGTCTCTTCCTATTCTATCCACTGTCTAGTTGCAATCATTTGACAGGATAATGTCTCTCCTCCCACCACCCTCTGCTTATTCACATACTCATTGGAATAACCACATCTACTGGACCTATTCATGAATAATAACAGAAATGCTTTGTCTACTGAATGGAAATTAGTTTGTATCTTGTACCATCATGTACAGGAATCTCTCTTTTTAGTGAAAAACAATTAAGCATATCACAGTTTTTGAAAAGGCACCATTGAATAATTGGAATAATGAGAATTTGAGACTTTCCATTTCCTTTGAAGGTCTTTCCATCCACTGATAACTGAGTGAGTGGCATTCCCATTGTCTGATTGTCATATGGGGAGGGAGACTTCTACTTGGCTTTCTGCCTGGCCTGGTTGAGGTCACTATACATTTCCATAACATTCATGGCTCAAATGCTACCTAAATCCTACATGTTATGGACTGAACTGTTTGCATTCCTCTGGTTTCTCTTATGGCAAAACTTTCCATAGAAATATGAAAACACAGGTATATGTACTTTTCTGCAGGATTCCTTCCTTTCCCTAGGTTTGCCTATCCCTAAATTTGTAATCCATGGCTACGTTGGGGATAACATATGTCTAAGACCTATATATATGAGTGACACAACAAGTCCAACCATAACTGCACTGGATCCTTGCCACTCTTGGTTTATAAAAACTGACAGAGAAGGAGGAACATCTGGCCCTGGGAAGTTATCAATGCTTTATTTCTAGACAGAGTGAAACAGGCAATGGTGAAGTCACTCCTGAAGAAATCTTTCCTGGTCTTGGAAAATCTCAACTATCTTGGGCCAGTAATGCATACACAAGGACTGGCCAGACTTGCTCAATGGGAGAGCCACATATAGTAAAAGTCAGATGTTTGAGAGCCACAAATAGGTTCCCACTGGAGGTAGTGACAGGTGGGGAGTGGCAAGTGGGCACCTATGGATGTCTGCAGCAGCAAGTGGTAAGCTGAAAAATAAACTCAAAGAGCAACATATAGCCCCCATACCTTCGTTTAGACACCCCTGGAATATACCTTTCCTGGGCAAAGTTTCTGAGTCCATGATGGAAAACCAGCTGTAGGCAGTTTTGGGTGAGACTGGATCCATTTCTGTTGGTGTTCAGGCCAGATTTTTGCTTGCAAATAGCTTTGATCATCTGGTGCGATGATCTATGTCAGGAGATCTATGCCAGATACTCCTGGCCTTCAGTACCATGGACAATGGTATGCTACTTCGACAGCTGTCTGGGAATGGGTAGATAAAGCATTGCAGTAGTTCTGCTCCTACTGTAATGTAAGCATTATGGAAACCTGGTGGACTGAAGAGAAAAAATGGCATATGGTCAACTCTGGATATAAAATTTATTGAAAGTACTGGAAGTGGCAAACTGGAGGAAGTGTTGCTTTGAATGTGGGAAGGGGGATAATGTTGGGCAACCAAAGGGGGAACAACAACAACAAAAAACCCAGTGTGTGACAATGCTAGGCTCAAAAATCAATTTAGTGCCAGGAACATGCTGTTTTCCCCAAGAACAGAATAGCCAGGGTGATCTTGAGAAGGAAAATGAATTCAGGAAGATTTCCTAAGGAGAAGGCTCTTAATAATATGTGGCATCAACTCTTCCCACACTGACTAAATGAATGCATGTTCCAGTTACTTAACGGACTGTGCTGTGGAATGGTTGCTCATGGAACCAACCAGAAGAGAGGTGATCCTGGATTCATTCTGAGCTGTTGTGGCTGAGGATCTTGTACAAGATGTATATACTCGTATTGCATCAGTTCTTAATCTTCATCGGTGCTATTGGATTTAAGATCTATTTATGTAGAAAATTGATAAGGAATTCCAGCATAGTTCTATTTGACTTACAAAAAGGAAACTTTTGTGAATATGAGGTGCTGGTAAAAAAGGAACTTGAAAATATTAAATCCCTCAAAATGCTTAGAGGTAATTCAAAACCACAATCATAGAAGCTTAGCAAGAGTGGATCTCCTAGGCTAGAGGATGTATCACCAAGTTCAAGAAGTTACTAGCATGGTTAAATGAGCACTGACAAAAACACTGTTAGATTTCGGCATGTATCAACTTCCAAACTCTTAATTTTATCACAAGTCCACCACCTGGAAAGTTCCATCTACTTTCTTACATTTCTAACATTTTCCATTTCTTCAACAAAGTACTAATTGACAGAAAGAAATGTTGGCGTTCTTCAGAAAAATAGCAGCCTTGCCCAAATGTAGAAAACAAAAGGGAACACAAACTTGCAGAAAGAAAATGCAAGCTGACAATAAGAGACCTGCTCCCCAAGGCATTTTGAGGACTATATAGCAACAAGGGCCACAATAAAGAAATCTTGGATTGTATCAGAAGCAGCAAACCAGCTAGAGAGTCAGTTAAACTCTTGGAGATAACAGAGTTGAAGTGGTAGTAAAGGACGATAAAGAGATTTATCTTATTCATGATTATCTGGATTTAGGAGTTTGTAGTGAAGTGGCCAAATTTCTTGATGACACCATATTATGTATAGTAGTTTAACACAACCGAATTACAAAGTGTTCCCAAAGGGTCTCTCCAAAACAGGGAGATGGGATATCAGAATGACAAATACAGTTCAATGCAAACAAATGTGAAGAGATGTACTTTGGAGAAAATATAGGTTGATAGGATTTAAATTAATGGTGTCTGTCTGTCCTATATCTAGAAGGGCACAGCTCAATAAAAAAATTAACCCAGTGTGCAGCTCCTATGAAGAAGGGAAATGTCATACTACACATCATTAGGACAGGAAAATAAAACTGCCCATATCATAGCTCCCTTATACAAATCCAGAGTGCAACTGCACTTAGACTACTGTACAGCCACTGTAGGTATAGAATTTGGCTGTCTTTTACCCTTGCTGCTGTAAATACAGCTCTGAAGAGGTGTTAAACCCTAACAGGTTATGCTGAATGTGTGCAGGGAAGGACTGTAGACTGCTTGACTGAGGGATGATGACCAGGAATGCAGCCTTTCCACTAACCTGATGCCACACTGTCAGGTGGTTGCTGGGAGTTGTAGTTCATCATAGCTGGAAGACACCAAGTTGGGGTTGGTGCATGAAATGTTATGCGTGGGTGTTTTCCATGATCCTTCAGGCCCTGACAAGATTCTGAAGTATCTGTAATCCTCCTCCTCCAATTTATTCTTTTATTCACTTCTTTAATCAAAATACATGTTCGATGTAGGAAATATGTATAGATACGAAGTGTTCATTGCCCACATCCCTCTGTCCACTCCCCTGCAGTCATCTGTCATGTTTGCTTCCAAGCTGCTAATATGCTAGTTTACTAAAAATCAATATTTTCTGAAAAGCCAAAGGTACTGTATCAATGGGATAATTGTAAATACATTTTGCACATGGAAGTGTTGTTCATTAAAGTGCAGCCATTAATTTGAAAAGTGGACTTTTTGCTCAGATTCTGATCCTTGGAGTTCAGTAGAAGCTAGAGCTGTGGATTATTCCCTGAAAAATTTGCAGTGAATGTCAAGTAGTCTTAAAGGTTTACCCTTTAGAGCCTTTACGGTGGGAAAATTTCCTACTTTATGATAATCTTCAAATACAGCATGAAAGCCTATAAAACATTTTCTGTTTTCCTGCTTAAGATGCAGAAACAAGTGCTCTTTCTACTCTCAGTTATCTGAACATTAAGGCAGAACTGATGAACTGATCAGAGAGTCACTGTAGTTCACGACAATTCCACAGTGGCTCTTGCTATGCATTTTGGTATGCCACTGAAGTGCAAAGTTTTTCTAGTTCTAACTACTTTGCCCTTCAGGCATTATTCCAATCCACAAAATGTATTAGCTGGATTTAAACTGGCTTCAGACTGTGATCTAAATACATTTGATTAGAAGCAAGTGCTGTTGCTGTCAATGGAACGCCCTTCCCCCACCCAGTTAATCTGCTTTGACTCACACCGCAGAAATCCAAATCGGTGGGACTTTGTTGGCTGTGTTTCCTATTTTGTAGCTCAAGTGCAATTAAATCCAAAGTGAATGCTCAGTTCCCAAACCTCTCCTGCTAGGACATGCAGCTTAAAAGCCTGCCTTCTGCTGGCTCTCATTTGCTTATTTTAGAACCTAGGATGCAAGATGACTCTCATCCTTTCTTCTCTTGCAACCCAGCCACGATGCATCTGGAGCAGAGAGTGAACACCTTAACAGTCATCATCAATAGGATATGACATGCAATTTCGTGGTCTTCTCGAGAACACATGCATGAGATAAAGGGACACTCAACTGCTTGAACCTTTATCAAGGTTCAGCAGGACTCTTCTTACATTCCAGTGCATCAGGTTCCTTAAGGCAGTGCCATGATGTATCTTTACTGGGTAACTCCTCTTGGTGGCCAATTTCAAGAACCACCTTGCTCTTGGAAGACATGGAATTTCAATACACTGAGCCTGACCAGTTGTTCATCTAGTTCAGTATTGTTGATGCTAACTGGCAGGACGTTTCCAGGTTTTAAGACACAGACCCTTTCCCAGCTGACCCTTTCCCATCTGGGATTTTACCTGGGATTTTTCCACTGAGCTTTGGCCATTTCCAAGACAGGTAACAGCTGGCCCAAGGTCACTTAGGTGTTTCAAAGCAGAGTGGAGTTTGAGCAGAATTCCCCAACCCAAGCTTGGCATGCTATTGCCTCATCTGCTTTGACTCAGTGATGACAGAAAGGAGCAGGAGCAAGAGCAATTCTAGCAGTACTGGCTTGACAGTTCTCTGACTGGGAACAGTGGGTGGAGGAGGAACCACAAGGGCAGTTGCTGGCCAGGAGAACAAGGAAGAAAATTCCTCCTGTGTTTGAGGCTTGGGCTCAGGGGTTCTGTGGAAGGGGCAAGTTGTGCACTGTGACTGACCTGTCACAATGTTCCTCAGCTCTCTACAAGACTAATTACACTGTCACAGCCCAGGGTCACTACTGCTAAGTTTGGGAACCTGCTCTTGCCCTTACGTGAAGTTATAATAAAGAGGAATGAATGTTTCTGAGTACATACAAAGCACCTGACCTACGCATCAATATCTCATTTCTAATCACTTGGCCACTCAGTTCTTATCTGATGATGCAATTTAGAGCCCCCTTTTGCACATTCCCATAGATCATACAATACTTTCCCTAATGCTTTTGTAATTCATTTTAGATAGAGGCTAATCAAATCACTTCTCCAAGAAGAGCTCAATTTCCATTCATTCCAGTAAGGTGTGCACTAGGCACTCATCAAATATAGCTTGCACAGGTGGTATATTGCCATGGAGATCAATATGGAATGGAGGAAGAGTGGGCAATTTACACCACTATGTCCCAAACATTCTGTTTTGCATTGCAATTGCATTATGCCTGGTGGATGCCTTCGACTACTTTAAGAATTCTTCCTGGAAGAGAAACATCTAAATTATCTTCTGATCACATGGAAGTTCATTCAAACAACCCACTTTTTGTCCTGATTTTTTAAAAAAATTATGCGTTTTGCCTTGTCACATTTGAGCCACATTATGTAATAAATTCAAAACTAATTCAACATGAGAATGCACAGTATTGATTTAAATTTCACTTGTTTAAAGTGACTGGTTTATAAAGGGGCAACAAAAATGGCAAAATTGGGTGGGTGATGAGTTTCAGATCTTTTTGCTGAGAGGGGAATGTGAGCAGGTTAATGATGAATCAAAGTTTGGACAGGTTCCTTGATTCCAGGCACAGTTCCAGGCAGCGGCACTAGATCTGGATGCCCTAGAAAAGGTGGGATGAAATTGCATGATGGATCCTTTTCTGTTATGCCAACTTTTTCCTACCTGTTAAAATCTAGAGGCAATATGAAGACAGCTCTGTACCAGATGCTTTTTTCATCCATGGATTGTCAAATTCAATTGCTGTACAGATTGTGCAAATGCTACTTGAAAAGGGAAAAGGAAAGACAGGAGGTAGCTCAATTTAAAGATTTCTAGGGTTGTTTTTAATATGCACAGAAAAAGCTGGATTGAGATTCTGGTTTGCCAGGCTTACCCTGGCGTTGAAGTCTAGCCAGCTTCCAGACTTCTACCTCCAAGATGGGGCATGGTTTACACAAATTTTTAAAATGATAAAATATAGTACAAACTGCATTTATGCTATATGTATAACTTTGCATAATTAGCATAACTGTACAGTATTGTGCTTTTTTAACACAAATTGACATCCCCAAAATGCATGGAATTAGCATGATTTGTGCAAATCGGCTGATGTTACACAAATTGCACTAGGTCCATTTGTTTTTGTATACTGATTGACATAAAACTTGCATAATACTTCATGAACATTTGTGCATATTTCCTTAGGGGTTTTTTAATGCACAAACTGAAGGTAGAAGTCTACAGGAAAAGTCTTGAGCTGGCCTGCTTCCAATGATTGGATGGAAAGCATATAGGAAATCCAGACTTTCCTTCAACAACACATCCCTACTGTAGGCTGTGCATGCCCATATCTCAGACTAAATATCTTCTCAAGTCTAGAAGGAACAGTGGCCAATTCAAGCTCATGTAGTAATGAACATGCTTGCTGCACTTCAGCTACCATGTTCTTCAGCTTCCAGTTCAAGTCACCAACCTCAGGAATCCTAAACTGGAAGCACAACCCCTAAGCCTAGACAGGCCCTTAGCCAGTGGAGATTATGAGCTAAACTTTGGTTGAGTTACACATGCCTAAAGTGATTAGAATCCCAAATTGTAGTAAAGTATAGGGATTAGGAGATTAAGCTTTTGAGGAAGAAAGAGACTTACAGGCAGCTGATGGTGTGGACTTGCACAAGCAAAGGCTATCAGCAGGGCAAGGCTAGGATATAAGAGTGGAGATATCAGGAGAAACACAAGGCCATACTGAAGGATTGGGCTATCAAGGCTACTAGTCATAATGTCTCTATGCTACCTCCATTATTGTAGGTACTGTTCCTATGTCCATTAGTTGCTAATGGGAGGGTGCTACTGGCATTTGACTGCCAAGCCCCCCCACCCATAGACAAACATCTGAGAGGAACTTGCAGCTGAGAAAAGCTGCAATACTAAAATAACTCCATAGTGATCTTACATAATACTACTTACATTTGATTGGCTGCTGTATGATCAAAATGCTTGGCTAGCTGTGTCATTGACCTGATTATTCTGAGTTTTTCTAATGTTTTTAAGGCCGCTGCAGGTAAGGACTAGGAGCATGTGCTGTATCTGGACAGAAAGCTAGCATAGGGTAGGATTGTACAAAATACTGATTTTGTTCATTTTGACCAGAACGTAACCTGCTTCTATCCTTAAATGTGAATGCATTTTGGAACATAGCTTGTATACTTCTGAGGTGGAGAAAGCACTTGAAAAATTCATTCAGTGGAAAAATGTGCAATTTAAGAGATCACTTTTAGGGGAAAGTGCTGTAGTCGCTGGCACATTTTTTCCTGTTTTGGGAGAAAAATACTCCTGCATTTAGGAATACAAATGAGGTGGAGCCAGCTTTGAAGTGGAACTCAGAGAATCTTGACAAGGTTGTTTCTCTCATCACTAGTGTAGAGATTCAAGAAAGGGTATCAAATTACTAAGTTGATGAGAGATGTAGATGGTATTGGCAGCTTGACAGATAGGAGAGGAGCAAAGGGAGGCAATAGAAAGGCAAATAGAAGACTGCAGCAGGGCAGGTGAGAGATGACTAGTTCCTTAGCAGTTGCCATTGCCCTTGGCATAATTCCTTCAGTATCAGTGAACATTCTGATTCTCAGGCTTTTCGGTTGAACCTGCACTCGTTCTCTGTTTTGTACAACCTTTGATTGCTTTTTGTTTCACTTTTCCCCAAAGCTTTAGGGCACTAGCCCATTAGATGCAATGGATCAGCATAGCTGAGGATAATGGCATCACTTCCTGTAGCAAAAAACTCTAGAACTGATTTGCTTAGCATTAGGACTTAATATTGTTTCTGACCTTCCTTTAATATTTATAGCATTTGCCATGTTCCAACCAGATCAATATTCAATGATCTTTAGCAATGGAAAATACATATATTTTAAAAGTACATTATGTTTCAATTTAGGAAGGAATAACATGGAAGTAAAAGGTAGAATAAAGGAGATATGTTATATAATGAGGCATTTCAAGTGTATTGTTCATATAGTGTAAAACTAACATTAATTAATAGTCTAGTACAAGAAGAGAATAATGAAGCGCAAAATATTTAGGTGACTACAAACTGTGTAACCTTGTTAAAACCAAAATACACTGGAAAGCTACAATCTCACAAAAGTAGGTGATAACATTGCAAAAGACATTCAGTGTTGATCAGCACACAGGGTGATATGCATAAACTACATAAACACAGTTACTAAAGGATGTTTAACTAAACATTTTAAGGGACACAAAGGCCCAATGCTTAGCTGATGCGGACCTGAAAAAGCAGTCAGAACCTGCCTTTGGAGGCATAACTCTTACAAGGTGGATCATATAAACACAAGATTGATAGTGCATTAGAAACAAAAAAGACAGATTGTAATGCACTGCCAGCACTCACCAGTGCTGCACAATCATGCTGTGATCTGAGAGTCAATTGTACAGGGCAGAGACCAGCAGCAACACTTTGCAAGGTGGTACCACAAGATGCCATCTGCCAACTGGAGGATTTAAGGAGCCATAGCTGAGTCAGGGCAGGGAAAAGCTCAAGACGGGCATGCTAGCCAGCAGTGTTACCTCAAAACAGGGACAACCTGTAGGGTAACCTATTTCCCTATCAGCAATGCACTGAAGCTGAAATTGGATGCAATTTCATATTGCAAGCAATAGGCCACTTTGGTGGGTGAAAGTCGATCTCATTTATTCTCATAGACCCCCAGTTCCCACAAGAAAATGACTCGGTTTATACAATGTGGAAAGCAACCACTGATCGTTATGAATGTTTACCATGTCTCCAAACCTGGTTGTGGTGATTTGCCATTGTGACTCATTGTGACTGAAATCCATGATAAGTAAGAACAGTTTGTTTTCAAGTCTCTCTACTTTCCTGTGTCATCCAGACTCAGAGCTCATCTTGTGGAATCCCCAGGACAAGGGAGCTGCCAAGCATGAGTGGTAGTCACTAAGCCACTGGCCAAAAAGCATGGCTGATAGCTGGCTGCTTTTGACAGGACATCCAGCTGATTGCACTCTCTGTGTCCAGCAAGGGGTCTCCTCTAGAGCTGGAGGATGCCTGATCACCTCTCCCATGATTTGTGGAACAGAGACTCTTTGACAGTCACAGCAAGCTGGCTTACCTGGCTGCCATAGAGAGGAGGCTCATTCCTCCCTAAAATGTTATGCGAGATAATATTGCGAGGAGTGAGAAGGAAGGAACTAGGGGGAGGAAAGAGAGGATAGCGTGTGATGCGGCTAATCATCTGCCAGGCTCATGGTGGCTGCTTGGCACTTAAGGATAACCCCACATGGTTTGTCTAATGGGTTGCTGCTAGAATGCAGCACCCTCCATGAATTGCTGACCAGGACATTAGATCATCTTGCCATATGACACACAGCCTTCACTGTCATGCTGATGAATTTTATACTGGCAAAAATTCAGGAGTTTGTCACTGAATGTCAGTGATAAGCTGGTTCAGAAGGTTAAAATAATGGTTTGATACTGAATTTCAGCAACAAATCATCTGCTTGTTTTACTGGAACTACTGAATTCAGTGGAGAGATAGCAGAAGTATAGCAGAGTTCAGGGGTGTATAGTGAGCCCTCTCCCACCTTTTTTTCTCTTTGGTAAGACCATCCCAAGACCCCAGTAGCAGAGGGTATATAAAAGTTTTGAATAAATAAATATACGGGGTCAAAGGTAGTGTCTGAATGGTCCAAAGTTGACCATTGCCGATATGCATTGCAGAATCATACAGGGCTGCTCTTCATAATCATTTAGGTCAATGGAGGCTGATGCACTTAACAGGTTTGCCCTGGAATACATGCCCAAGAAGAGATAAAGTGCTTGAGAACCTGCATCCACTCTCCCATTTGTAGCAGCATCCTCTGGACTGGCTCTTTGCCCACATTCAGCAGACTCCAATACATCTAGCAGAATCTACAAAAATCCTCTTTCCTGTGCACAGTCTGTTAGTGAGTTCAGAATGCAAGCCTTGCACAATCTTTTATCTTCTTTCAGATCTCGTAGGAAAGTGACCCTATGTGACCTAAGAAAACTCAAGCATTCCTCTGCTTTTATCTTCCTGCAGTTTAAAACTAACTGGGCCGTATCTGTTGGGCACATTGTGCCTTATTTATATATGTGAAAGACCCATTAATTTCAAATGAGATTGTGGAGAAGAAGTTTTGAGAAGAGCGTGCCCATCTCATTTCCTCCAGCTATCACAATAGAAAACAGTCCATTGCCATGGCAATTAATGCACTACTCCCTGGAGGATGGATCTCATTTTCCCAGGTACAAAACACTGTGACTTGGAAAAATGTGGTATTCTCACAATTGAACTACAGCCCTGAGAAAAGATGCATCAGAACTGTGGAAAACAAATAGGAATAATAATAATAATCACCACCACCACCACCACCACCACCACTATCTGAAAAATTGCTCTCAAACTCAGTGTGAATTATTTAAAATCACAAATATCCATTAAACCAACATTTTGAAGATTTGGAAAGAAAGGCAATCTTAAGCAGACCATTTATTTTTGCATGGTCTCTGATAAAAGGTCTGTAAGAGAGATGCAGATCTATTATTATAGGGACAGCAAAAGAGTTATCTCCCCACCTTGCTAGCAAGCTAATTAATAAATGTGCACAGATGTGCTGCTTGTGTGTGTGTTTGGCCTTTTTATGAGCTAAGTTTGGCCTCTTAGACATGCACATGCTAGGCATGTCACGAGTGGAGCCGGCTGGAGCTGGGGTTCAGACTAGATGGACCAGGAGGCTCCTTCTGACTTGCTCTGTTTCTATGAGCAAAATGTTGGACTAGATGGATTCTTTGTATGGCCAGGTCTGACTCTTCTGTCCTTAAATATATGGCTAGCAATAATTTGGTGATCCCTATCTCAGCACTTTGGTCAATTCTCTGAGACAGCCCATGGATAGATCTCATGTGTATTGCCCTGTGTTTGTCTTTTTTCAGCAAAAAGGAACCTAAGTTTAAATTTTAGTTACCTCACATTTCCTTATTTCTTATACTGTGCCTGCGAATATAACTGTTTATGGCTGCATATGGCATATGCTTCTTTTACACTTCCTGAATGTTACTTTATTAAGTTTAGAAAGAGCTATTTTTCAGGTATCTTTGTTCATTCCTGGAAAACCTAATATGAAAATTTTGCATTCATCAGAGCAGCTGTTTGCTTCCTCACCACCCAAGGGACATGGAGATGGTTCACCGCAACAGGGTTTCTGTACACTCATCAAATTCATCTTGCACAAAATGTTAGCGTTGGAGAAGAAAAGAAAACATATAAGAAGGCCTGTACATCTTTACTTATACAGAAGTTGGATAAATGTTTATATTTCATCCATATTTTATATCTCTCTGTTGTTATTGTACCTGGGGAGGAAGAGAGAAGGACATGTTGAGAATTTGCTTGTTTGCCATGGGAACCTATTATAGAGCTGGAAAGCAATGTAAGCCAAATCAAGAAGCTTAGCATGGTTCACAATACTCGTATCTGCAAGCCCATTAAATTGCAGTGGTTGCTATACACAATCAAGGACAGGGGCTGTTCACATTAACTTCTTTGCTTATTTAGTAAATGTGTAGAGAGGCTGCATGGGAAAATTGATTGGATGTCCATGAGAAGGAGTTACCTTTTCTCCAAAGGTATAGCTTGGCTAAGTCAAGACCAGAAGAGAGGTTTGAAATGGATGCTTCCAGATGCTCATGTATCTGACACACTGAGCCAATCAGCACCAGCTCTTACAGAAGGGTATGAACCAGTTACTGTTAAAGTTTAGCACAGTGCCTTCACATCAGAACTGTACATCACCTTCAGTAAATTAAGTAAGATGTCTACCTGATAGCAAGGCATTTAACCAAGCCAGAGTACCAAAGTCCCAGTGGCACATCATCAGTCTTTCCTTATATTTCTATTTAAATCTTCCCCTCTAACAGTTTTTACTCTACAATATGCAGTGTCTGTATAAAATCCAGCAGTGCTTCAGTGATTGGAAATGAGCAGATGGTATTCATTGAATTAAAAGCAACAACATTTTGAGGCTACGATTCAATTGAATCAAAGTGCATAAGGGAAGAAATGCTGCAGTACTGCATCGATTTCCATAGGTAATGGCTCTTTTTGAATGTTACTTCAAGGTGCTGCAGGAATCAGCATTGCTTTGATTTGCCTTTGTCAAACTATTTAGGTCCACTGTGAGAAAGAACACATGGGACTCTACCTGCCGAGTACGGTTCAGTTTAACCTTGAATTTTGATAGCACAGTAATTCAAATTCCTAGCATGAGTAAATTCCTGGGCTGGATTGATAAAGATCTGAACCAACTTAATCAAGCTGACTAGATAGGTCGATTCCACAACTGAGGCATGTAATCCTTCTCCATTTTATTGTTTCGTTTTAGGGATTGTGAAACTAGGGATATTTGATATTTTTTTTTCAGTTCATGTATGACCAGAATTTACCCAGTACCCCTCCTGGGACTGAGTAAGGATCTTAAACTGCAGGCAAAGTCCATACATCCTAAGCTTTTGATATGATTCATACAGCATCAGCAGCATGCTTGAAAAATGACCATGAAAAATGTGCACTTTTGAAAAATGCACACAAATACGATTTAATCAATGGTACAAAAGTATATATTCAGAATGTGTTTAATTGATTCATACATTGGGAAATTCCACTTATGCATGATTTTTATACAATCTGATATGGACCTGAGACAGAATAAAGCTTGAAGTATTCTAGTTTAGTCCCTAGACCATTTTTACTTCTCTCTCTCACCCTCTCTCTCCCCACATAAGAACAGTCATCCTGCATCAATCCAAGCTCTATCAGTCCAGCATTCTGCCTCCATCTATAGCCTGTTGCATACCAATGAAAAGTCACTACCAATGCACGATTCCTCCTGGTTTGTGTATTGCACCTGATAAACAAAAACAGATAAGCATAGCAAACTCTCTTTCCAGATCATGTCAGTTTTGCACGTGCTTATTTGCAAATCCATTCTGTTTTGTTTCCACATTAATCTGCAATTGAAAAATAATGTTTTATTAGATATCACTTCTGTGCCTTGCATGTCAACTTGATTAATTGGCTGGGAATGCTGTCCTTGTTGTCATTGTAAAGGCCTAATGTGTTATTGTTTGTGATAGGTTTTCCCCTGTTTCTTAGTTTTATGTCCTTTTAACTTTGTAAAGCATCCAGAGAGCCATTTGGCTATTGGGCAGTATAAAAATGAAATAATAAATACATAAATAAAATGAACAAAATGAACAAAATCATTTTGAACATAGCCCCTCGAATATGGAATTTTGGATGTTCTGTATCCTAGAGTGTGCATTTATATGTGCATTCTAAAGTAAAACTTATATTTCTATATATTTCAAGAACTGTATTGAAGTGCACAAACTGAAGGATAATGTCATTCTCATCTGCTTATCAAAGCTGATTTACTTAACAGTACAGACCAAATGAAATCCTTGAGCTTCCCTATGCAGAAGCATGCCATCTCTGAACTGTCCTGATTAAGATACATTGATAAATCTTCAATGTATCTCACCCTTCAAAAAACCTTCAGTGCTAAAGGCCAGCTCAGCATCCTGTGTGAGGATTCTGCAAGTTAGCTGTACATTGCAGGAAGAAATATTTCCTTTCTTGAGTCCTCTATGATTCAACTTCAGTGGATAACTTTCAGTCTGAGATATAGGAAGCTACCTTATACTGACTCAGAGCACTGGGTCATCTGGATCAATATTATATACACTGACTGGCATCAACTCACCACGGTAGATATGGTCCTTTCCCTCTCCTATCTGAAGGTAATTTCCCAGTCCTATCTGAACTGAACCAGGAATCTTTTGTACGTAAAGCATCCGAGTTCCTTCCCTTCCTCACTATTAGTTATTTTAGCTAATAGGTACAGAGGAAGGACATTTTCCTTCTCCCCTCAGTATCTCAACATGTTCATAACCTTTATCACATCCATTCCTTAGTAATTTTCAGGGCTAGGGCAGCAGTAGCAGTGTGAATAAGCCAGAAGCTGTGAACAAGAGAGGTAGGACTAATCAGTGGTCAGGATCAAAGATTAAATCAGTAGTGAAGAAGAAGCCACGAGCCAGGCTTAGGTAGTGAGCCAGGATCAGGTTACAATTCAGGCCTAAACAGCGAACCAGGCGACAGGATTTAGGAGCTAGCCACAAGTCAAAAGAGAAAAAGAACCACAAGGTTCAGAAACACACCAACATGGCTTCATGCAGCAACTAACAGGAAGCCTTCTAGTATAGCCTCCTGTCGAGGAGGATCTCATAGCCAGCCTGAATGGCTGAAGAACTACCATTTCAGCAGCTCACCATATGGGGCAACAGTTTACAGACCCCACAAATCCCTCCTGACAGTACATCTCATCCTACATTTCTCATTTACTCATTTGCTCCACCCCCGGAGACTGGGGGTGCTGCTACTTACAGCACCAGAGTAGTGGAACAAGAGTTCCTTTGATGCTAATATAGGGAGATTTCTGTTCTAACTCTTCTGTTGTTGTGCAGGGGGGATTACTTTCTGCTGTCTAGTCATTCAAGGTCAAATTCATAGCTTTTTTAAAACCAATGGAAGGTGTCCTATGGGCTTTAGGGAAAACAGTAGCACAGCAGCCTGCAGTTTCAACAAATGACATAAACAAGCAATATGCAAGTAAGTACAGGAAAGGGAAGATGGATGGAATGTGACAGCAAAAAGTATGACAGCAGTGAAACACAATGCTTGCAGCTTTAGTGGCCCCATGGTGTTTGTTTACATTTTACTATTTTATTAAGAGCCAAGGAATCTGCAGAGAATCCCCCAAAGTCCAAACTTTGTAAAGATAAAACATTATTATAATGCTTACCAGAAACCGGAAGGCTTTTAGCCAGTGCAGTGACTGAAATTTGCAGCCTTAGAATCCCATCTGATTTTGCGTCCATAAATATATGGGGTAAGTAAATAAAGTGTTTTGACTCCTCAAGATATTAAACAATGAATTTGATTTCATTGCCAGCACAAGTATCATTGGGGCATGTACAAAGCTTTTCCTAGTATTATTTTCCATACATTACTGCTTGGAAGAACAAGGAAAACTTTAATTTTTTTCTGATTTGGTCATACAGGGTGTAGAAACAGGGTAAAGTGGATCCACCTTGGAAAGATCTTGGATCTTGGATGACTAGATCTTCAACATTAATCCTTCTAATTGTTTGATTCCGAATACAATTACACTATTCTACAAAATATAGTATAACATTGAAGTAACTACTTTTGGCACTGCTAGACTTTTAACCCTAGCAGATGCCATAGTTCATTTCTTAAATAGTTGGAAATGGGACAAACTAAAGCATTTCTTTGCCCAAACACAACAAATAATTAACCTATGGAAGATACAGTACTAGCCACTGAGTACGCAAGTTGCAAAAGGATACAATGTGCCAGAGGGGAGAGACCGCATGCCCAGGTGTCTTATCTTGCACCCTTGAGGAAGCTTGGAGGCCTGGGGGCTGGATGATGGATGGGATTAGACTTTCACTTCCTGCATGGTGTGGGCCTGATCCAGATCATGCTTCCACACTTACTTAGAATAAAGAGGGAAAAACCCACAGGGAACTGCATGCTACATAATTAACACAATTAATGTGAAGTTTGACCTGAGAATGTGTTATGAATTCAGTCAGTCCACTAGACTAGGAATCTGTTGCTTAATGCCAGGTCAGTCAATAACAAATCTGCCCTCATCCAGGACCTGATTGTGGATGAGGGGGCCGACCTGGTCTGCATAACGGAGACCTGGGCGGGGGGGGGGATGTTGCCCTCTCCCAAGTGTGCCCACCTGGGTATCTGGTCCAGCACTGCTCACGGCCGGAGGGGAGGGGAGGGGGGGTCGCTTTGGTTTACCGAGCCTCCATCTATCTCACGGGACTTCCTGTCCCTTCGAGACCAGGGCTGGAGTGTCTCTACTTGGTGTTGGGTGACCGAGACAGACTGGGGATTCTGTTGGTGTACTGTGCACCCTTCTGCCCAACAGTCTCCCTGCCTGAGCTGACGGAGACTGTCTCGGACCTGGTATTGAGGACCCCCAGGATGTTGGTCCTGGGGGACTTCAATCTCCATGCCGAGGCTAGTCTGACCGGGGCGGCTCAGGACTTCATGGCCTCCATGACGGCCATGGGGCTGTCTCAACATGTCACCGGCCCGACCCATGAATGGGGACACACTCTGGACCTGGTTTTCTTGACGGGGCAGGAAGAGGGTGGTCTGAGGGTGAGTAATTTATGCTTGACTCCCCTGTCATGGTCAGATCACTTCCTGGTGAGGTTTGTGTTCGAGAGCGACTTCTCTCTCTGTAAGGGTGCGGACCTGATTATGTGGGTCCACCCCCGGAGCCGGATGGATCCGGAAGGATTCCTGAAGGCCCTGGGGGAGTTTCCGGCTGACAAGACGGGTGCTCCTGTCGAGGCTCTGGTCGAACTGTGGAATGGGGAGATGACCAGGGCTGTAGACACGATCGCTCCTAAGCGTCCTCTCCCACCGGGCAGAGCCCGCTCTTCCCCTTGGTATACTCCTGAATTGAGGGCGATGAAGCAGGTTGGGAGACGACTAGAGCGTAGGTGGAGGAAATCACGAGATGAATCTGACCGAACACACTTAAGAGCCCACTATCGGGCCTATGCTGTGGCGGTGAGGGCGGCAAAAAAGAGATTCTTTTCCGCTTCCATTGCCTCCTCACAATGCCGTCTGGCGGAGCTCTTTCGAGTGGTGCAAGGCCTGGTCCGTCCAGGTCCAAAGGAAGACCTGATTCCACCCTCAAAGGCCCGCTGTGACGACTTTGCCAGGCATTTCAGGGAGAAAATCGCTCAGATTCGTCACGAGCTGGACACCACTATTGATTCAGAGGTTTCAAAGGAGACACCAACGCTGCCATCTGGTCCAGATTTATTGGATGAATTTCAGTTACTGCGGCCCGATGACGTGGACAAGGTGCTTGGGCGAGTACATCCAACCACTTGCCTTTTGGACCCTTGCCCGTCTTGGTTAATAAATGATTCCAAGCACGGGATTGGAACCTGGATCTTGGAAGTGGTTAACGCTTCTCTGAGGGAGGGTCGGGTGCCTGCCCCTTTAAAGGAGGCGGTAGTCCGACCAGTCCTGAAGAAGGCGTCACTGGATCCAGAGATGGCCACTAATTATAGACCAGTGGCCAACATCCCGTTTCTGGGCAAGGTGTTAGAACGAGTGGTAGCGGGACAACTCCAAGCACTCTTGGATGAAACTGATTATCTGGACCCATTGCAGTCCGGCTTCAGACCCGGGTACGGTACTGAATCTGCCTTGGTTGCCCTGTACGATGCCTGTGCAGGGAGAAGGACAGGGGGAGTGCGTCCCTGTTGGTTCTTCTGGACCTCTCAGCGGCTTTCGATATCATCGACCATGGTATCCTTCTGGATAGGCTTGCGGGATTGGGGGTTGGAGGCACTGCTTTGCAGTGGTTCTGCTCCTATCTCAATGGCCGGTTCCAGAAGGTGGTGCTGGGGGACTATGGCTCTGCGCCATGGCAGCTATGCCATGGAGTACTGCAGGGGTCCATTTTGTCCCCTTTGATGTTCAACATATACATGAAACCGCTGGGAGAGGTCATCAGGAGGTGTGGGCTGCGGAACCATCAGTACGCTGATGATACCCAGCTCTACCTCTCGTTTTCCACCAATCCAAGTGAGGCAGTGGCTGTGCTGAACTGGTGCCTGGCCGAGGTAATGGGCTGGATGAGGGCCAATAAACTGAAGCTCAATCCAGACAAGACGGAGGTCCTGTTGGTTGGGGGATCGGGCTTCGGAGAGGGTGAATTGAACCTTGTCCTGAACGGGGTTGCACTCCCTCTTAGGGACAAGGTCCACAGCTTGGGAGTGCTCCTCGACCCGGAGCTTTCACTGGAAGCTCAGGTAACAGCAGTGGCGAGGAGCGCTTTCCTCCAGCTTCGGCTGATTCATCAGCTGCGCCCCTATCTGGAGAACGACTGCCTTGCGACAGTGACACATGCGTTGGTGACTTCCCGTCTGGACTTCTGTAACGCGCTCTACGTGGGGCTACCCTTGAAGATGGTCCGGATACTTCAATTGGTCCAAAATAGAGCTGCCAGGCTGCTGACGGGGACTGGACGTTATGTTCACATGACTCCAGTTCTCCGTCAGCTTCACTGGCTTCCTATTGAAGTCCGGGCCCAATTCAAGGTGTTGGTAATGACCTATAAAGCCCTAAACGGCTTGGGTCCTGGTTACCTGAAGGAGCGCTTACATCCTTATATGCCCAGCCGCCCCCTGAGATCGGCGGGAGAGGCCCTTCTCCGGGAGCCCTCCGTGGAAGAAGTTAGGAGGGTGGTTACTCGGAGGAGGGCTTTCTCAGCGGTGGTGCCTAAGTTATGGAATGCGCTCCCCAGAGAGGTCCGCCTGGCGCCGTCGTTATTTGTTTTTCGGCGCCAGGCAAAGACATTTTATTTAAGCAGTATTTTAAATGTTAATATTATTGAATTTTATTTGGCCAGGGCGGCTTGTTTTATATTGTATGTTTTAAATTATATATTTGTATTTTACTGTATATATTTTAAAATGTTATTTCAATTTTTTGTTGTAAGCCACCCCGAGGCTTTGGCGAATGGGGCGGCATAAAAATGTTTTAATAAATAAATAAATAAATAAATAAATAAATAAATAAATAAATAAAATCTGTAGAGCAAATAGGAGCCTGCCTAGCTTTACAGTTATTTCAGGCTTGATTCTTCACTCTGAGCAGTCTGTCCAACTGAGTAGCCACATAGTTTGCCTCTCTGTGTTTCAGCTTGCCTGTTTGTTAGCCCCTCTTTGGCACCATTCTGGTAATTTTGGTATCAGTCTGCCTGGACTTAGCCTGCTTTTGAGCACATCTTCTGCCTTTGGACCCTTGGCCTGTCTGTTCTATGGGTTTACATATAAACTTGATCAAAGTCTGGTAAGACACTAGAAAAAATCTTGGAGAGAGAGCTATCTGGCTAGCTGCTCCTGTGGGGAAAAGCATGCCTATCTCATTCAGGAAGGATCTTCCAATATTATTGTTAAAGCTACTAAGATTCATATATTCCAAAGGAAGAGTCCACTGGAAAGTTTCCTTATAGAAAAATCTAAGCATGTGAATGAGAGCAGAGCACGAGCATTACTTGTCTTTCGTGATGATCTCCTTCAAGTCAACACAGCATGTGCAGGAGAAAGTCCCGGAGGCTGAGTCCCTCAGCAACTATATTGCTTTCATGAGAAAGGACTGACCTTGCATGGAATCAATGTACAATCTGCAAGTGGCCGCTGCACACAGCATTTCCTGTCTGCAATTTTCTTCTTTAAAAATGGTTGTATACATACCATTATTGGTTATGTTTTTATCATTATGTATCAGACCTGTATTGAGTTGCCAAGAATTTTGCAAGACAAGCAAGTGGCCCTGGAGAGAAAATGATCTAAAGTTTCATAGTAGTGACAGCAGCATTTATAGAATATACTGAATAATTTTAGACTTGAAGCTCTTGGGCTTTTTATACCAAAATTAATTATTAAACAATCCGTTGTGACTTTAAAATGCACCAGTCTTTAGAGGAAAAAGAAAAAACTGTACATGATTTATCATAGGGGAAATATGTTAACAACTTGTTCCAGATTTTATAAGCTAGAAGTGGTGGAATTGTGGGTACCTAGTAGACATTTCAATTTAAGTACTAGTTCAAGTTTCTTTTTAACCTATGTTTCTTTTAATACA
Source organism: Varanus komodoensis (assembly GCF_004798865.1). Taxonomy (NCBI): domain Eukaryota; kingdom Metazoa; phylum Chordata; class Lepidosauria; order Squamata; family Varanidae; genus Varanus; species Varanus komodoensis. The sequence goes on from NW_025335941.1 coordinate 34,114,832, forward strand.
TGTATATAATTTTTAAACTTAATTTCCATTACAAACTGATGGAAATTATGGCATGCTTTACTTAAGTTCAAATATACTTATAATGCACATTCTTACTGTGGGAGTTAATGTGGTGGTCTAACTGGAAAATATTTGGAAATGTTGGGAAATCAATTTAATATCTGGAAATACAGAGAAAACAATCGGATACATGGATGTCTGTGGAAGGACATCCCAACAAAACCTATGCCTATTTTGATATGCTCGAATGGTTTACTTGCTTTGGAGAACTACCATAGTTTCATCTGATTGAAACTATATAACTGGGGATGGATAAATGTATTAATTACAGTTTTTTGTTCTTCCAATTTTAAGTATGGTTCATCACAAGCACTAAGAATTTCTCCAGTCATTATTTCAGTTTGAACTTTTAGGACAAACTTTCAGGGGTTTTTTGGGTGGGGGGACATTTACGTGAAAACTCATAGACATTGTTCTGTAAATTTCTCCTACTATATGCATTTTACCTAAAATATACATTTTTGCAAGCAGTTTTCCAAATTTAATTAATTTCCATAATATATGCATTTCTGTTAACATTTTAAAATTCCATTACAGAATCTGAGGAAGTGTGGATTTTAAGAACTGGCCTTTATTTCATACGGTGATTTGAAAATGTGAAATTCTATCATTTCACATTAAAAATTGAACTAAATTAATCACTCCCTACCTTACCCTAATAGAAATACACAAACAAGTGTATGCATCTAAGGAATTTCTTCAGGTCTGTCTTATAAAGAAATTCTTACAGTTAGCTTAGGCATTGGTTTTGAAGGGGAAAGTGCTATGTTCTTACTAGAATAGCTCTAAGTGGGTCATGGTACTAACTTGGCGTAAAGCAGTTCCCATACCTTTAGTTCACATAGTAGTTCCAGACAGCTAAGTTCTTCTGCAAACTTTTATGCCATATGCTTTAGCTTTTTCAGTGGGATCTGCATCACATTCAAGTGCATGAGTTGATTGAGTATTATGATAACTGTGGATTATAAATCTATGTTACAGCCTAATCTTCACATGCAAGCAAGCTGTATTGAAATCAGGGGAATGTAAACTTCTGGAATATAACATGGACAAATATGTAGAGGTCTTACTCCTTTTGAGATTTTTTAATTAAATTTTGTGCTTGTTATACCAGAAAGTTCAAAGGGCTCACAGTACAGCATTCATCTCATTGGGCTATCTTGAGCCATTGATTTTTAGGCATGACTTTTCACTGAATTCAAAGAGTTCTTTATATCAGGCCATTGATTTTAAGCAGGGTGTGAATTAATGAAGCAGCTTGTACATAATAAGGTTTTGAATGTTAAAAAAGACTATTCACATACATTTCCCCCTTTCATTGTTGCAAAACTGAAATTCCTACCTATCTGGGCTTTGTTGGAGGAATTATACAGAACACTTTTCCTGGTTCACCTCTGCAAATATGAAAGTATCAACAAAACTGATAGCAGCAGCACACCTGTGTTTCCCATTTGTCCTCAAAGGGATGAGAACTGAAAGCCTAACATGTGAAGCTACTGCATATCACATCAGAAATGCCATTTGTCCTTCTGATCCACTATTGTTGCTCTGAAGGAAGGTCTCAGAAGGAAGTCTTGCCCATTATTTTCTAACTTAACTTTTTCCAACCTGGTGCCTTCCAGATGTGTTTAACTGCAACCCTAAGCCATGGTCAGCCAATCTAACTGTACTGCTTGATCATTTATATAAATACCTGGACCAATGAACTTGGGAGCTTCCTTATGCAAAGCTCTATCTCCCCGGCAGAGATCTATGCTTCCTCTCTTTCCTAAAATCAGGGTGGGAAATACCATCAAGATTTTGTTGTGCTTGCTGTTGCATGGTACTAGAGGGTTGACCTGGCAGACAGGCCAAGGGGCATTTTACTTCCTGAAGGAGCTCACAGGTAGCAGGAACCATCAGCCTGATCCTTTCCATTCTGCTGTGCCACATAGGAGATGGTTAGACAGTTGTATGCGGCTCATTAACCCAGCTGGACTGGGTAATCTGGCAAGCCAAATGGAAATTAATGACAGCCTTTTATTTGACTGTTGATGGCTGAGGGCCAATGCACACAATTACCAGCTTATGTTGGCTGGCTTCCTTCCTCCAACTTGTGGCAGGTCCCTGTGAATCATTTGTCATAAGCCCAAAAGTGCATTTCTGTGCATGATCATAAACCTTCTTAATCAGTTCCATGATAAAATGCAGCTTCTGCTTATGCCTTGCAATTCAGATGACATATTTTCTTTGGTCATAGCTCAATAGCAAAACAAGAATGAAACAGCTACCACTGACTATAGACAAGCTGGTTTAACTGTCTAGTTGCAGGTAACAGCAGTTAACCCCTTGAGTTACACACTGTGCACACCATCCAAATTCAATCCACTGCATTTTATTCAGAACCAAAAGATGTGGGAAGATACCTGCCTCAGGCACTGTATAGTTATTCCTCACCTGTAAATATTGTACTAGGCTAGATAGACTATTTTTTAATATATTTTATTAACATTTTAAACTAACACTAAAAAACATCAAACACGGCAAACATTGGATTTACTGGGTCATCCTCCTACTACATATTTTTTAACATTCTAAAGTCAAATATCTAAACAATTTATAATAGTTTAAAAAACATCTCTAGATTTACGCCAGGTTCTGTTTCTCCAGCCAATTATAGAAAGAGTCCCAAGTTCAATAGAAATCAGTATCCTCTTTCTCCTTCAACGATAAAGTCAATCTATCCATTTCTGCACAGTCCAAGATCTTTCTTACAATCAATCCATCGGTGGGCAGCTCCTCACTTTTCCAATATTGAGCAAATGCAGTCCTCACCGCTGTGATTAGATGCAGTATCAGATACATTTCCTGTCTGTTAACGTCTTCCGGTATGATGCCTAACAAGAAAACTTTAGGTTTAAAGACAAAGGGTTTTGGTAATATTTCCTCCATCCATCTATGTATTTTAATCCAGTACTTTTTTGCATTATCACAAGTCCACCACATATGATAAAATGTACCCACTTTATGTTTACATTTCCAACATCTATTTGACGTATTTGGAAACATCTTAGCTAATCGACTTGGTGACAAATACCATCCATAGAACATTTTATATACATTTTCTTTATATGAGGTTGCTAATGTTGCTTTAATGTTTCTTTCCCATAGTTTTTGCCACTTTTCTAGTTCAACATTAAATCCAAAGTTTTGTGCCCATGTTATCGTAGTTTCCTTAACCTGCTCCCCTTCCATTTTCCTGTCAAGTAAAAAATCATATAGTCTTTTAATAATTTTCTCATCTGTAAGCATCACTTGATCAAATTCTATTAGGTCTTTGTAGAACCCCCATGTTTTACAATCTTTAGCATATCTTGATTGCATCTGCACCTTATACCACCAGGAAATATTAAGTCCCTGTTCTTGTATTTCTTGCTCCAGTTCCAGGCCACCATCCTTATCCAAGATATCGCCATATCTTATGATCTTTTCAAGTTCAATACATTTGGATATACAAAAGCTTCCATAGGTGAAAGCCATCTTGGTAATTTATTATACAGTTTTAGCTTTAGTTTTTCCCACACTGACATTAAAATCTTCTAATAAAATGACTCAGAAACGACCCATGTGACTTAGCTTTTTCATACCACATATAAGCATGCCATCCCATCTGTAAGTCATGCCCTTCAAGATACAAAATTCTCTTATTTCGCAATGTTATCCATTCTTTTAGCCAAGTTAGAACAGACGCTTGGTAATACAAGATCCAGTCAGGAAGACCAAAACCTCCATTCTTTTTAGCTTCCTGAAGCATTTTTAATTTAATCCTTGGTTTCTTTTTTCTCCAGATAAATCTCGAGATATGAAAATTTAAGTCATCAAAGAATTTTTTATCAATTTTTACGGGAACCTTTTGAAACAGAAACAGAAGTTTAAGTAATATATTCATTTTAACAAGTGCTATTCTTCCCATCAGAGATAATTGTAAATTGGCCCACTTTTCCAAAACATCTTTAATATCCTTCAATAATTCACCATAATTATCTTCTTTCAAAGAGGTACATTTAGCTGTAAGGTAGATTCCCAAGTATTGAACCTTTTTAACAATCTGCAAATCTACTTGTTCCTGGAGTCTTTCTTTTTGTTCTTGCGTAAGGTTTTTAACTAACAATTTAGTTTTTTCTCTATTTATTTTCATTCCCGTAACTTCACCATATTCCTCAATCTGTTGTAGAAGTTTGGGCATTGTTACAAAAGGTTCCTCCGTTATAAAAACCAAATCATCCGCAAAGGCTTGCAATTTATAACTTTCGTCCCTAATTCTAGTTCCTTTGATGTCCTTGTCATCCCTAACACATCTATTCAATACATCTAAAATCAAAATAAACAACAGGGCTGACAGCGGACATCCTTGTCTTGTGCCCTTTTGGATCTCTATAGGGTTTGAAAGTTCTCCATTAATTAAGATCCTGGTCAACTGTTTTTGATAAATACTTGATATCGCATTCATAATTTTTTCACCAAACTCCATTTGAATCATCTGTTGCTTCATCAATTGCCAATTAACATAAGGTTTTTTGGGCATCCATGAACAATAAAGCCATTGGTTTTTTGGTATATATCTCATAATATTCTAAAATATCCAAGATAGTTCTCAAGTTATTCTTCATTTGTCTTTTTGGCAAAAAGCCATTCTGGTCTGGATGAATAAAGTCTATTAATAACTTCTTCAGTCTTTCTGTGAGTACAGAAGCAAAAATTTTGTAATCCACATTTAATAGTGATATAGGTCGGTAATTTTGAATCTGTGCTACATCCGTATCTTCTTTTGGTATTAATGTGATATTTGCCTTAGTCCAAGTAGTCAGTATTTTAGCATTTAACAATGCTTCATTGTATATGTCTTTTAAGAGTGTAGCAAAAATTGCTTCAAACAATTTGTAAAACTCTGCTGGTAGTCTAGGCTAGATAGACTATGAGTCTGACTTGGACTGTCAGCTTCTCTTGATGACACATCTTCAAGCTTCATGGGAATCACCAATCATTAAATGATTGGGTCTTTCCCATTTTTGTGACCTGAACTGAATTCAAATACACACAGAATTCTACTGAAACCTTAAAAATGAAGTTGTATAATACAATGCTAGTCTTTTGTGTCTTAAAAGATATCCACTAGTTTAAAATTAGTCTCTTCCCAGATTGCTTGTTCATGGAAAACAGAGTGCATGAATAGAATTAAGTGCATAACTACTAATGCCTTTGGACAAAAGAGAAGTCCTCAGCATGTGAGCCCTAAATGTGCCTATTCAGTTGACCATGGAGAGCAGAAGATCTTTCTTCCAGCATTCTGTGTAAAATTGAAAGATTTAGTGACACTGAAAATCTCCAGCACTTCTTGTTCAGATAAATAAGTGACACTCAATTCTCTTACATAAGCTGTTGGCTTAGTGGAAAAGAAAAGAAATATAAAATGCAATTAGTTGTTATCTGTGCCATAATTCCTAACATAGACTAATGATGTGCATATGTGCTCACATGCGTGTTTTAAAGCACAAAAGTAAGAAAAATTGTGAGTATGCATGCATGCATGTGTGGGCATACACACACCAGGGGATTTTTAGTTGTGTCCATTTTTCTGCTTTGTTATTGCTTTAAAAAGTGCTTCATTATTTAGAGATAGCTATAAAGATACAACCATCTGCAATAAACAGAGAACTATACAATAAAAATAAGAAGTTGGAAAGTAATTTTAATCCATCCATTCATAAATTTCAGGGTAGTGAAAATCCCCAAATATATACTGGTAATATTGTTTAAATGCCCCAAGAGCTGCTTTCCCATACTTCTTCAGAGTGTGTAATAAAAACAGGGATTTTACAAATTGAATTGAGATCATACCACCTGAAAATGATTGAGGCAACCGGTGTTAAAGATAATACCAAGCCTCCGAGCAGTGAAATCTGGCAAAAGATTTCAGTGCAAGCTTAGCAGTCATGGGATGAGATGAAGGTCCTCTTGTAGATTGCTAACTGGTTAAAAAAAAGGAAGCAGAGCAAAAAAAAAAAAAAAAAAAAAAAAGGCAGCTCTCTCCTTGAAAGTGAATAAACAGTGGGACCCACAAGAATCTGTATTGTAGAACTTTTAAAGTTATTTATAAGTGATCAGGAATTATATATAAATACTGAGCTGACCAAGTTTGCTGATTATACCAACTCATTTAGCATGACTAAACAAAAAGGGATAGCAACAAACTTGACAAGATACTGCAAAGTAGTGAAATTGGCATCCAAATAGCAAATTTCATTTAACGTAAGTGCATACCAGAGGAAAAATCCTACATTCATATATTAGCTGATGTTTCAGGACTGACTAGGAAAGAATTCTTGGGTTGTGACGAAAATGTTCAGATGCATGGGAGCCTAGCAAAAACTGGTAAGCAGAATTCAAAATCTGCTTCCTATCATTAGTCTCTTTACATACTTTTTTTTATATCCAAGATTTTTGCAGTTTTATTGCTACTGAATATCAGGTACTACCGGTATATGTGGTGTTTTTGCATAGTCATATGAAACTAAAGAGGTCTCTGCTTCCAAGGACTTGCACAAGTAGAAGTGACAATTGGGTATTTGGGTGAAGGGAGCAACAGAAAGGAGAGAGGTGGCAAGACAGAGGAAAGGATGAGGGTAGAATGGAGGTGGATAGAAACAAGTGAAGGAACATATGTATACCTAGACCCAGTTTGGGGTGTGGCTTAAGCAAGAGGTTAAGTTAAAACCCTGGACTTTACAGGCCCAATTTCCTGGAAGTAAGCCCCAGTGAATACAGTGGGACTTACTTTTGAGCATACATACACAGGATTATATTGCATAGGATGCACCATCAATCCAAACACATTTCCCTTGGATTGCTATCTAGATCGGTTATGTTTATCTCCTTTTAATTGTTTTAATATCTCAGTTGGAAGTGATTTCATGTGCTGCAGGCAGAGGATGCAGCTAAAATTCTTTAAATAAACAAGCAAAAGTAAGATTGTGTAGTGCATAAAATCAGCACATGGCAAGAAAAATATTAATGTAAATCCCCTTTAGGTTATCATAATCCATGGGGTAATTATGTCCCATGCATCATTGTACCTATGCAAATGTAAACTGAAATCATTATTTTCTTTGCTGTTCAGCTTGTTCAGATGGTATGTACTGTACTTTTATTTGCTGACCTCAGTTGAAGTTGTACGCACCAGTTGATTAATTGATTGATGCATTTCATTTCTATATTGTCCCACAGTCAAAGCTTTTTGGTGCCTTACAGCAGTCAATAAAAACATGTGTGTAACAACCTACGGTCATATTATATTTGTTGTGTTCTGTATGGCTGAAATCCTAAACATTCTTGTTAAGGATTAAGCCTGACAAGCAAAGTGAGACTTTAGAAAGAACTGTGCTGTAGATCTAATATTGTGCAGAACTTGCAGCCCAGCAGAGAAGATTTGTGTGTGGTTCCTGCAAAGTACATCAGATCGAACAAATGCACTGTTTCTTTTGCTGAATTTGAAATCCACTACCTTGTTGCATATAATTTATAGAAATTCATGCACAAACAGCCTCCTGATTAAAACAGTTGCTGCTATCTATATGATTAGTTCACTCCTTGCTTTGACCTGCATTTTTATTCAGCATTTAGAAATGTATATCTTCAGCAAAATAATTGAGGTTTTCTATTTTTCTGCCTTCCGTTCACATAATGGGAGCAGTTTAGTTTGTTCCATCAATAAAAATATCACTGAACTGCTTTCTTTTTGGTACAGCCTTGAAAATATCAAGCACAGCAGAAAAGTTGTTCTATTGCATAAAGAAGAACAGAAATTCTGGGGTATGACAGGGGAGAAAATGCCACCACATTTTTCCAGAGTTGCTCTGTGATGCTTTCTTGTAAACCTGCACGAATTTTTCTACTGCCTACCGAAACCCCTTTCACGTGGTCAGGGATTTATGGCAGGATATCTGAATCCAGCAATATTGAGTTGCAGCAGCTTTACTGTTCAGTAGTGACAGTTCCTCTTGGCACTCTCTGTTGTAATGTCTGTGCATCAGGCTACATGTTGCATTAATCACAGGGTGCATATTTCAGGGCTTTTTTTTTTTTTTTTTAACTGTAGCGTTGAGCACACCTGTTTCTGATTCAAATGGTGAACTTTACACACTGAAAAGGAGAGATTAAACCCTCCTTTCCACTGTTTGTTCTTCATGGGGGGTGGTGGGCTAACAAAAGTAGGAATGTCCCCATTGTCATCAACAAAAAGGTAGATGTCAGCAGCATCTATGTTAGAAGTAGGAAATAGCAGCCTAGACTGCTGAGGGGGCAAATCTGCCCTACCTGTGGTCCCAGTCTATCCTTCTCCTCTGGAATTTTTTGGATGGCCATGCCTGGTTGCACACTGATTATTTTTGTACGGTTCTCTCTGCCCCACTCCAATTCGAGAAGGCTGACATGCCTCTGCTAATGCTGAATTTCTGACCATAAAAGTTTTAAGTGCAGGTAGTTTGGGCCTTTGACTTGCCTTGCCCCTACCCACCATGGAATGCAACTCCCAAGCACTTCTCAGAAACTGATTTTGATCCTTGGGGTGAAAGGTTTCCCATCCCAGTGCTATATGATTGCTGTAAGGTGTAGCTTGGTTCCAAAATGGAACATTCATCTATTGTGAGATATGCAAACTTCCAATGTCAGCACAGACCTGTAATTAAAATCACTATATGTGGGCAGAAGTCAGGCTCTTAGCCCCTGCCACAGTCTCAAAGCAGGGGTGGCATAGTTTTCAAAGCAAGCAATCAAGTGAGAGAGCAAGCAGAGAAACTAGTGCTCAGAAGTATCAAAAATGAAAATGAACTGCAGCCCAATACCATTTTGGAACAGGCTAAATCAGCTTAAGAATTAATAACTCATTTTTCTGTCAGTGAAATAAAACTAACTTGCTACTTCTATGAGCCATTCCTGTCCTGCTTCCAGAATTTGGATATATACAATGACTCTTAAAAAGAATCCTACAGTTCCAAACATAGTTCCAAACTATGTCAGGCTGCAATATTTTTGTATTGGTAGCACTATGAGAACATGTTTCTTGCATGGTAATCCTTCTCATTTTGTTCATTTCCATTTCCATTTTCCTTTGTAGTCTACACAGAAACTCATAAATGTATACCTATGTAGGTTCTGCATTTGACAGATACATAGGAAAAAGGAGACAAGTTAACATCTATAAAATATTTTATTTTCATAGAACCATACAATAGAGTTGGAAGGGCCCATGAAGGCCATCAGGTCCAACCCCCTGCTGTTGCAGGACACCAAATTACACCATCCAGCTCAGATGGCTGTCCAGTTTCTTTTTCAATGTCTCTAGTGTGGAGAGCCCACCACCTCTCTAGGCAGCTGGTTCCACTGTCATATTGCTCTGACAGTTACTTTATTTTATTTTAAGATTTTATATGCCATCCATCGCAATATTTAGTTATATCTATACAGGTTCTTGCACACCTGTACCATGACTGCATGAATGTTAGAGTCAGGGCAAGTGGCTTCCCTCAATCCACCCCTACCCCACCATGCCTTCTCCTAAACCAAAAGAAGAATCTGAATAGGAATATTGCAAAGTACCATAGGAATAAGGATATTCAGTCTTCATGATTCCAGTATGAAATTACTTGATCAGAACCTCCAGGACTAAGGTGCTCAAGGAAACATAGTTATACACCAGATCTCATGATTCCCAAAAGTTATCACTCAAATGATAAAAATGAAAAACACATAAAATGCTCTAAGGCAAGGGTCTCAAACTCGCAGCCCGCGGGCCAATTGCCGGGACGGGCGGGGCACGGGGGAGGGGCCCTGCGGCCTTCAAAGCACCGGCGGCGCCTGGGCCAGTGGCGGGATGAGCGGCCCACCACCACCGCGGGGGTGGAATCCTTGATGTGGCCCAGCCTCACCCAGACTCTACTTCCAGCAGCCCTCAGGTAAGTGGAGTTTGAGACCCCTGCTCTAAGGCATCTGAGAGAAAACAGACATTGATGAGAAAATACAAATAGAAGTGTATATGTGGAGAAAATAATTTCAGAAGACTTAAAAATTTAATAAGTACTTATTTCATGTTATTTTAACAACAAAACATCAGAATAATGTAGCAGTGTGTTGGGGTGGACTCATGGGCTAACTTGACACATATGAAAATGATATGAACCAAAAATAGACTGAAATTCCCTGCCTGGGAATCAGAATTGGAAGGGTTTTGTGCTTCCGTTGCCTGTGAAAATTTGTCATATCCAAAGCTATTCTATATTTAGACAACCTTCAGGCAGGAGAGTTCTCTTTTGTTCCATCATTTCATGGACCCTGGAGCTTTCCAGTCTAGACTCAAGGACAGCACATGCCTCTAGACAAAAAGCTTTAAAGGTGCTGCTTGCGAAATGGAGACATGCTTTTCGAAGCTTTGGAGTGGACTGTCCCGAGAGATGCCTACATCCCTGATCAAATATAACAGCGTGTAATTCCTAGTCAAACACAGGCCACTCTCACAGGATTTTGCTTTTCTCACAACTTGGTACCCTTTAGCCCTTCTTTAGAGTCAGGCTTGTAGCTGGATAAAAACACCTTAGTTAACTCTTAATGCAGCAATTGCCCTTGTAAAAGCAGGACTCCTTTTTCCCATGGGCTCCTTCAAGTCACAAGTCTTTATCAATTGCCTCTGTGCACTGCAAATTAGGCAGTCATGCAACCACAGAATGTGAGAATCATGTATCACGTGGAAGGAGATCATGAAACTCATGCAGCATTTATGGTAAATCCAAACTGTAGCTCATAGGGCAATATGAGGGGAAGCATGAAACAATCCATAGAATTTTACATGTTGGAAATGGGAAAGATGGCTGCTTTGGGCACATGATCTCAAGCTATACTGGCTGGTCTCCAGAAGAATCAGAATCAGCAGAAGGAGAAGCATAGAAGGGGATCTGGGAATATGGACACAGACATTGAAATGAAGGAAGTGGAGAGGATTATCTCAAGACCAGACTCCTCAGGAGGTCTCTGGGAAAAGCTAAGATGTACAGTTGGTGGAAGAGGACTTGGAGGAGAAGAGTTTTTCATACACAAACAAGCCAGGGACGGCTCTTGAAGTCACGGTGCATTGTCAGCAGAAGAAAGTAGTCCTATTAGAGGATTGATGTTCAGAGAGGAAGCGTACTGGTTTTCATTAGGACCCTCCCAAAGGGGTGGGATCCGGGCATGCTCAGAAGGAGAGTTCCTGGAAGTGAATGCTAGATTGTGTTCAACAAACCACTCTGTGCTTGCTCAGAGATTCGCTCTGGGTGTTTGTGCATCTGGAAATGTTCTGGTCAATAAAGAACATCTTGCAAGTATGGTCTGTGGCTTTGGGAGAAACCTTACATTACAAGACACATCACCTCTACTCCTGTCACAGGATAACCAGTTTCTATATGTTTGTGGTGCCAGTTTCAATAGAACTGAATCATTTTATTGCCATATTTCCCAACAATTGGTATGCCTTTGTTGCTAAGACTTGGAACAAAATGACTCATTATGCTAACTGTGTAGCTGACACTTTTTTATCCCCTCCCTTCCCCTCTACCTTTTTAAACTCTCATGCAAGTATTTGTAGCCCTGATTCAGATCAAGTACCACCACATCCTTTTTCCCTCTGGAAACTTCTCCACTGTGAGGTGTTAAGAAAGAGAGGGAGGGAGAGAGGGAGGTAATAGTACCAATTGAAGCTCCTGATATTTAAGCCCTTTAGGTGGGAGAGAATTTAGAGGAAAAAGAGATAGGGCTTTAATTCTCCCCTCCTGTAGCATGGTGGTTCCAGTTTGAATTAGAGCCAGGCACACCAACACAAGCTCAAAAAGAGAAACAAGCATCAACTGCAAGCTAGGTGAATAGTGTGACATGTAGCTTGGTTCTAACTTGTCTAGTCTCTTGCAGTCAGGATGTTTTAATCTAAAAATCATTGTTTTATTCATATTTTGATTCAAATTGTGTGTGTGTGTGGATTGAAGGCCATGAAGAATGAGGCATCAGCATGCTCCTTTCCTTTGCTGCTATCTTCAGCTCATGCTTCCATCCTCTTATAAGCACATCAAGAGGAACATGTTCTACTGACATATGTGACTTGCTGTGCTGGCATATTTTCCAAAGCCGCAATTTATGCCACACTCTTCTTGTAGAGCTGGATTTCCATCAAATCCTAAATCTCTTCCATGAACATCAGCCAAGGAAAGAGTTGCACCCTAAAACATTTCATGGTTGTATCTTTTTGGATCTAGATAGAAAAACTACCAAAGTGTTACCAGACACAGAGTATATGGTATAAATAAGTTATGAGATGAGCATCCATCCTTTCCACAAAAAAGGAATCAATACCATACTTATCTGAAACCTGAAATGATGTAATCTTCCTTTTAATTTCTTTTAAATAGTACCATCTTTTCTTTTAAGAGGAAGATTTAAAAAACAAAACAAAGAAAATGCTGCCATAAGGTCATTGTACTTGACCCTTGATAAATTTTCTCAAACAGTGTTAAGAGTAACTGTATTGAAAAACATATAAAAGGGTAAATCAGTAACCATGAAGAAAATTCAGTCTTCTTAGCGTTTCCTCCCATATTCAGAATTTCCTTTTAATGTGTGTTTATTCTTAACAAGCCCTGACCAAGTAATGGAGATGAATTTGATATTCTTTCCCCCCTGTTACAAATTATTTTAATTGCCTGTGCAAAGGGTAATTGCCCCAATCAGCAGAGGTTGGCAGATCATCCAAGAGCATTTATTTTGCAATTTATCCATTTTAACATACACACTTACCACATGTATTTTGGATATCCTCTCAATATGATAAGAGTGCCTTTGAGTATTTTCTTCCAGTTCTTTTGACCTCAAGGTTTAAGAATTAATAAATTCATATTGGCAATCAAAGCCAAACTGAATGTTAATGCAATATTCTGACTGATGTCTTTTATGAAAACAAGATGTTTGCAAGTGTAGCATGAATCTGCTTTTTATGTAGTAAGTCAGTTAATACACTCAATAAATATTGGAAGTTCCTGGCCTCCTGCAGTGTATTTGATAATGAAATATGTCTACTGGCAAGCTCTGAAATGGAGGGCCCCTTTTTTTCCTTCCTGCATTGAATTTGTACCCCCGCACACTATTATTTTGAGACAAATTCAATACAGCAATAATAAAGAAATATATATAGGGGGATGCTTTGTGAACAGTACGAACAGTTAAAGAAAACTTTATATATCTCAACTAAAATACAGGCGCTCTGTGTGTGTATGTGTGTGTGTAGGAGCACTTTTTCTCCTTACAGCATTCAAGCAGAAGGCTAAGGATGCAACATTAGTTTCCAGCTCACTTCTGCTGAGACATAATGCAGGATTAATAGATATAGTTCATAATGGTATTTCATACTAATTTGTTCTTCTGTCTTTGATTTGGTTTCAGCAAAGAATATGAGCACACTATCTTCTCCTTGCTACTTGGAAAGTGGGCTTTAAGGCTTTAAGGCAATTTCAATTCCAGAAGAGCACTGAAATCACTTAGATCTAATTTGCATATGATTGTTTTAAAAAATCCCCTTTTAACAATCCCTTTTGAACATCTAGCCGAAACAAGTTGGGTTTCTGAAGTGAACTCAGGGTCAGGATAAATCCCCGAAGAGGTCCACTTAATAGTATGTACTACTAGGGAAGGGACTGTAGGTCAGTGGTACAGCACCTGCTTGACAAGTGTAAAATCCAAGATTCCATCAATCTCCTTTCTAGTTGAAAGAGCTGGATAGTGGGTCATTTAAAGGCTTCTGTCTGAGTCTCCGAAGAACTGCTGCCAATCAGAGTAGGTAATACTGACCTAGATGCTATTAAAGTGCCTTAGCTTTCTGCCCATATTTGAAAACAATATACAGGAGGTGCCAGAGGAACAGTTTTTATAATTCTGCTTCCCACTGAATTGAAAGGGAAGAAATCTAGCTGTACCAGTCTATTTCCTGGTTTAACATTTTATCTTCAAAATAGGTATGTATGGGTTTGTGTGAGGTTTATTGTCTACCTGCATCAGGATCTCTGTTTGACCCTTCTATTACCAGATTTTCTTTGTTGGAACAGATCTCTGACTGAGTCAGCAGACTGACAGAAACAACAACTGATAAATATCTCGGTTTGCGTTGTCAATCTAGCATAAACTTGGAGGCTTAACAAATGTCCAGTAAAGTTCCATGGTGAGTGTCTCCTTATGTACTCCCTTCCCCATGTTTTTGACCTGTATTGAAAAGAAGGTCTAAAGACTTACTCTGTCACAACTATATGTGACCAGTGTTCTTCTTCAGATCTCCCTGCTCAATGCAGGAAAGTTGGGGACTGCATGGGCTCATTGGTGTAGCTGCTATTGTCACACATAATTCTTGCTATTGGAAGTTAGGTTCTTGATTAAATATTTTGCCTGTTTTCAGCAAGTATGCATTTGCAAACCTTGAACTTAATTTTAAATGTTTGACACACCTGCTGTAATCTTTTCTCACCATGCAAAATGAATCAATCAGTAATTTTAATTTTATTTGCTTTTAATGTCTCTACTTTCACTTCATACTAGCCATAAGTATGTTGTGTATGCCCTTAAGTGCATTTGTTCAGCTGTTCTGTTTCTATTGACTAGTCTAGTTTTGAAATCCTCCCTGCCCTCCCATCCCACCAGGCATTGTATTCGCAGTCTTCACAGGGTGTGCAATTTTATTATTCATGCCCTCCCATCCAGTGACACAACACTGCCAACAATTTTCAAAGGTACTTATAATCATTCAAACTGGAACTCTTTCCGGTCCAAAACTTACCAAAAGTCTTATTCTAGACTATCAGACTAGTCTTAGGAATTGAAAACAAAGTGCAACTTTTGTTTTGTCAATCTTCCTTGGTGAATATGGGCAGGCTACCCAAAGGGGGTGTTGCACTTAGGCAATTCTCACAGCACGAGTGTAAGTAATCTCTATCTTAGTGCTGGTATATGCTGGCACAATAATACCCATCATGGCAAATTATGCTATTGGTATTGTACTAGAGGTCACTTAGTCTACTATGTATGATTATATATTTATGGTGGTTACAACTGGGCTGTTAGAAGTGGATTCCTTGTCCCTTTCCTCCATGCCTTTCCCTCCATCCGTTTGTAAGTTCTTTATGGAGTCTTGAGAGACCCTGATGAATAGGATGCATTCAAGTGTGTTGGGAAGGAGAGGGGATTCCCAGGAATTGGGTGGTAGAGCTTCTATGAGCAGAGCTCTTCCAACCATTGAAGACAGATCCCAGATCCAATGTATTATATTTGTGTAAAATGCCTGAATATTAAAACCATCTAAGTATATGGTAGTACTTTTGAAACGTGGTAAGTGGTATATATAGCTATTAATTATAAATGTATAAATTATGAATGAATAAATAAATCTATAATGCATGCTTTGGGGAAAAATGTATACTTGAGTGCATTTTTCCTGCATTTATTTCCTTATTTCCTTCCTTCCTTCCTTCCTTCCTTCCTTCCTTCCTTCCTTCCTTATTTATTTATAGCTCACTAATATGGTGAGATTGAAGAAAAAACATATATGGCATTGAATGCAAATTCTATTTTCATTCTACAGAAGGGAGGCTGTGCTGACTAATTATGACCCTTCCTGATTTTCAGGGATCCTCCATGCACCATAGCTGAACTATACAAGAAGATCCCCAGATGTTATTTTTACATGTTTAGGGAATAGAAAAAGAAACTAACCCTGACTGCTCTTTAGAAGGCCAGTTACTGAAAATGAAACTCAAATACTTTGGCCACCTAATGAGAAGGAAGGACTCACTGGAGAAGAGCCTAATGCTGGGAACAATAGATGGCAAAAGAAGAAGGGGTCAGCAGAGGATGAGGTGGCTAGATGGAGTCACTGTGGCAGTGGGAGTGAGGTTGGAAGGACTCTGAGGGATGGTGGAGGGCAGAAGAGCCTGGAGGAATGTTGTCCATGGGGTCATGATGTGTTGGGCATGAAAGTCTTGTGAATGCATTTAGTCCAACAGTTTGGAAAAGAGGATGGAAGAGAGAGAATGTGTGTGTAAAGGGTTAATTGAGAGGTCAGTGGAGATATAAATGAATGCTGGGGATGTGGGATGCGAATGGTTGGAATGGCCTTGAGAACAAATAAGAGGGAGTTGTGAATGTTGTACAGGTAGGTGACATAGAAGTGTAGGAAGAAGGCATAGTTCAGACTGTAGACTTATGCACATGTATAACATTTGGGATAAAACGCCTCTTAACTAAGTAAACATGTTTAGAATTGTGCTATTAATCATTTTTATTCATAATCATGCAGTGGAATTACTGATATTATTTATTTATTTAAAAGGAGCTCTTTTGAAAATGTATTATTAACTTTTTTTTCTCAGTTCCATTAAAAGAAACTGTGGTCTCAACCTTAGACAACAAAGACATTAATGCAGGAACTATGTACATTGAAAATGAATGTTTATGGGTCCTCTAAGATGATCTTTGAAGAAATGTTATAAATAACTAAAATTCAGATAGGAAGATTGTTAAGTAGTAGCCACAAATGTAAGACTTGAGGAGAAGAAAGCACTAATGTGCAAAAAGAAAATACATTTTGCAAATAAGAAGCTCTCAAAGCAAGTCTTCATAGTCAACCACAAGTATTTCTAGAGCTTGAGGAATAAATCTGTGTTGTGTTAAATATTTTTTTTCCAAACCAAGGAAAAAGGCTTCAGAATCAAATCTTGGTAACATTTGAAATGGTAAAAAGAACTTAAGGCTGTAAAAGAAATAACAATGACTTCTAGACATCTGAATTCCAACCATTACTATGGGTGGAAAACTTGCTTTGTATGGACACCTAATTGCTATGTGTGCATAATTAAATCTTCTATTGCATTTGCATAGAGCAGACATAAGACTTACGAGCCAAAAATGTAGAGCTGCAATTAAATACGGATTGAATATACGAATAAGTAACAAATTATCTACATAAGGAAGCATATGTTTGATTTTCTTCCCAGCCAATTAGTTAGTCTTGTATCATTAGATGTGTTCTGGAAATGATTTATTTATCACTTTTATGACAAATTATACTGCTGAAGAAATGATGCTAGAGTAACTAAAATCTATACCATAGCCAACAAAGTTACACCTAATGAATACTGCACAAACCTTGTAGGATGAACATTTTAAGACCATCTCTCATGGAAATGAATTTCCATGGTTTATTTCTGAGAACAATTCAAAATCCAAACAAACCCAGGAATCTTGGGAATCTGGCCCCTGAGAAAATATCCTCTCTTACATCAACTTGTCCTGGTTATGGTCATCACATGAATTCCAAAAAGGCATATATAGGGAGATGCACATTTAGAAATAATTATTATGAAATGAATAGAAATATGGTGCACTTTACACTGATATGGAGGACAACCTGGTCAACTGTGTGCATTGTTTGGTATGCTGTTCAGCTGTTATCAGAGCACAGCTTCAAGGTCCAACTCTTCCTTTGGATGTTTTATTATTTCAAACTCAGACTTGGATTGAACATCCATTTAAATATAGACTGTTCTCTGTAAAGGACTCAGGGTCACCCTAGCTGGGCATGCTTATCTGTATCTTAGTATCTTTCCTCTTGCTAGCTCTGCCTAGTGAACTGAGTCAGATGTTGAACAGAGGAAGTGTCTATTTGTACTTCTTTGGTACCTGCACGGTTGTGTTTCATGTATTAGGTGAAGCCTGCTTTGGTTGGCTTTCCAGCACTTTTGATTTTTCATTGAAATGTAGTTGTGTAAATTGCTGTTGCCATTAATCGATGCTTTCCTGTTTCTTCATCTGTTTCTTTTATTGCAATGCTGTTTTGTGAGCCAGCCTGATGTAGAAGAATCGTATATACAATGCTCAAATTTAAGCAAACAAATAATTATATAAATAATTTCAACCATTTTAGTTTGCATCTAATGATGCTTCTCTTCTAGGGGAACAGATACTGCTGATGGAATGGATTCCCCCTTCTTGCAACACTTAGCATACATAACAAATCTGTGGACAGCTGGATGCCTTCAGAGCAGATTTGGGAGCACAAGTCAGTCCAATGGAGAAGACTGGAAGGTGAAGTCCCATTGCACAAGCAAAAGCTTGATTTCATAATGTTGTGTGTAGTCCAGAGATTCCCTGGTGTGGAAGTGCTTTAAAGCCATAAGTGTGTTTTAAAGTCAACCTGAGAATTTTTTTCATGCTTAAGGGCTAAGGGAGGCCAGCAACAATGTAATCAAAAGTAGGAAACTATAGTAATATTAAATAGATTTAACAATGATTTCACAGAAGTATTGTTCCATAGTGTAGAACCTCCAGAACCCCTTTCCTAGAGATAAACATACTGTGAGTGTACATACTATGAGTAGTAATTTCTAGGAAAAAGCAAGCAAGTCCTATAGTCTAGCAACTGAAATTTTAGGAATTTAGGAATTCCCAGGGCTGGGTAAGACATTAACATATTCCTAGTTTCTTTTTTCTTTCACTTTGTTTCCTGTACTGACATATAATAGGAATCTGGTTGGCCTGTGGCATTGTGAGAACAAAGGTCTGGTGTTCCTACATATTCTTAGAAGCAAGCCCGATTGAACAAATTATACACAAATATGGCAAGGACGAGGCTGCATGAATCTGAACTCATTTCACCTGAGTATCCACCATTTGGAATGGTTATGAGAGAGTTAAAAGTTTTCCCCACCATATTTCATATTTCTGGATCAAAGCCTTAAGTGTTTTGAAAGACGTTAATAGTGAAGCACCTGGATCACCATGTTTTTATGGGTGTAGCTGCATTTGCCAGGCAATTTAATATGGCTCATTCACATCTGTCATTTCAATTTTTGGAGTCTTATTAAAAATAGAGTGTTCTCTGTCAGGGAGAGAATACATGGATATGGTTCACTGCTGCCTAGCTTATGGGATTTAAAGATTGGATCACATATATTGAACATGTACAGAAGCAGCATTTATATGTCAATATCAAATATGGAGGTTAAATTAACTATATTGAAATGTTTGGCAACCACCCTCAATGCTAACTTCTTGCTTTGATATTCTAGCTAGCTTCAAAAGTGCAGAAATGAGAAGAAAGGATAGGAAATATATTCAATGCTGTTGTGTTGTGGAAACACACGATGTATTACAAATGGCACATAAGAAAAGTTTCCATGGAAATATCCATGTTTTAAAGAATTGCATATTTCCTCCCATACACAGGACAGTTAGTAATCTGTATCTGCTAAGGGTAGATTCACATAGGTGTATTGCATAGTGTAATGTAATGTTTGAGCTTAATTTATGTCGAATGTATATGCATGTGCTAGATATAATTTTAATTTAGCTGATTCTCAGATCATAAGCTAACCTATGCTTGGATGCTTTTGGTTTTAGAAGAAACCGCTTAGTACTTGAAAAAATAGCTGTGTGAATGCATCTGAGCATTTAAAGCAATTAGAATTGCTAATAAAAGCAAATAATATTTATCTTTCAAAGAAGCCTCTTTTCTCTGCAATATTTCAGTGCCTGCTTTGTGTCCTCTATTGAACATGTTCTCAGCTTGATTTCTACTGCTGTTTCTCACAATGCTCAGGTGAAAAATACACCATTAAAATCAAGGGAAGTTTTGACAATGATGCCATAGATTTTCTATAGATTCAATCTAAGCTGTTGCCTATAAGTCTTAAAGAATACGCCATTTTATGTCCTATAATTTAGTTCCTATTTCGAAGATCTGATGGCTAACATAGGAACTTGAGAGAAACTGATATACTGAAATTGAAACATGATATACTGAAATTGAAACATGAGGTGTCTTATTCATCTCCTATTTTGCCTCAGTCTTTCCCACAAAGGGAGTTGTGTTCAACCGAGGTCAAGTAGAACATATGGTATAAGTAAGAATTGGCAGCTAAAGATGGGTGAATCTATCAGTTTCATTTTCTCCCATGCTTAGAGAGAAGTCTCTTTCTCCTTCTCTCCTGATATGAAAAAATAAAAAGTAAGTTTTTATTTTTTAAAAAAAGAAACATGAGTTTTTCCTTGTCTGGACTTCAAAATTCAATAGGTATAGTTATTCCAAGCATGGAGGGAACCTTGCTATTTCTACCTACCATACAGTTGTTAAATATTGTAAACCTTTAAGTAAAAGAAGTGACAGTTCCAATTCAGCACCAGCATAGCTGAATACTCATGGATACAAACCCATATTTTGAGAGGTATTGTCTGTACAGATGGATTGGCTAGAGTTTTACCAATAAGCTGATGACTCCAAACTCTTCTTTCATTCAAATTCAAGAAGCTGTTGTAGATCTAAATTGATATCTGATACCAATAATAAACTAGATGAAGGCAACAATCCAGACTGATACACTCCTGGTTACTCAAAAGATGGGTCTGGAGCTGTAGTTCAACTTGTGTTAAATGGGGTTACGTTTTACAGTTTGGATGTATTTCTGGAATTTGCCTTGCACCTGGATGTCCAGGTCTAAATGTTGGCCAGGAATACATTTATGCAACTGAGTCTGCTACACCAACTGTAGCCACACCTAAAGATGAATGATTAGGAGTTAGTAACATATGCCTTACACCTCATTCAGAATAGTATAGCATGTTGTATGTAAGGCTAGTCAGAAACTTCACCTGGAATACGGCAGTTGGACAGCTGAGTGGTGTCATTAATGTGACTCTCTTGTTACCAAAGCTTAACTGGCTGTTCCTGAGCAGAATTCATAGTGCTAGTTATGATCTTGTTGTTGTTAGTCGTGAAATCATGTCTGACCCATCGCGACCCCATGGACAACATTCCTCAAGGCCTTCCTGTCCTCCACCATCCCCTGGATTCCACTGAAGTTCACACCGACTAATTCAGTGACTCCATCTAGCCACCTCATTTTCTGCCTCCCCCTTCTTCTTTTGCTGTCAATTGTTCCCAGCATTAGGCTCTTCTCCAGTGAGTCCTTCTTTCTCATTTGGTGGCCAAAATATTTGAGTTTCATCTTCAGTGTCTGGCCTTCTAAAGAGCAGTAAGGGTGAATCTCCTCTAGGACTGACCAGTTTGATCGCCTTGCATTTCAAGTCACTCACAGGCATCTCCTCCAGCACCACAATTCAAAGGCCTCAATTCTTTGGCACTCAGTCTTCCTTATGGTCCAACTTTCATAGCCATACATTGCAACTGGGAAAACCATAGCCTTGACTATATACACACTTTTCTTGGCAGGGTGATGACTCTGCTTTTTAGTATTTGTCTAGATTTGCCATAGCTTTCCTCCCCAGCAGCAAGTGTCTTTTAATTTCTTGGCTGCAGTCCCCATCTGCAGTGATCTTGGAGCCCAGGAAAATAAAATCTGTCACTACCTCCATTTCTTCCTCATCTATTTGCCAGGAAGTGAGAGGACCGAATGACATGATCTTAGTTTTCTTAATGTTGAGTTTCAAGCCTACTTTTGCTTTCTCCTCCTTCACCTGCATCAAGAGGCTCTTTAGTTCCTCTTCACTTTCTGTCATTAGAGTGGTATCATCTGCATATCTGAGGTTGTTGATATTTCTTTTAAGATTTTGAATAGCTCAGCTGGAATACCGTCGCCTCCACTAGCTTTGTTGTTGCTCAGACTTCCTAAGGCCTATTTGACTTCACATTCCTGGATGTCTGACTTGAGGTCAGTGACCACCCCATTGTGGTTGTCAGGGACGTTAAGCTCATTCTTGTACAGTTCTTCTGTGTAATCTTGCCATCTCTTCTTAATCTCTTCTGCCCATCTTTGCATGATAAAGGACAAAAATGCATGAAAAGTTCCCTTTATCTCTCCAATTTTCTTGAAGAGATCTCTGGTCCTCCCTATTCTATTGTTTTCTTCTGTTTTTTTTTTTTTTTTGCACTGTTCATTTAAGATGGCATTCTTATCTCTTCTACTATTCTCTGGAATTCTGCATTCAGTTGGGTGTATCTTTCTCTTTCTCCCTTGCCTTTCGCTTCCCTTCATTCCTCAGCTATTTGTAAAGCTTCTTCAGACAGCCATTTTGCTTTCCTACATTGCTTTTTCTTTGGGATGGTTTTAGTATTACATTGTTGTGAGCCTCCGTCCATAGGTGTTCAGGCACTCTGTCTATCAGATCTAATTCGTTAAAACTATTTGTCACCTCTACTATATATTCATCAGGAATATGATTTAGTTCATATCTAAGTGGCCTAGTGCTTTTCCCTACTTTCTTCAATTTATTTCAGTTATGATCTATGAAACTGTATATGTATTTGGACTAGCCTACCTGAAAGACATCTTTTCCATATGAAACTTACTAGAAACTGTGGATACCAAAAGAGATTTTGGATTCCTTCCCCCCAGACAAAACAGCTGCTGTCTGTAATGTTTGAGAAGTCTTGGAGAACATGTTTGGTGCTTGACTAGAACCCTGGAGATGAGCTGATTTTGTGCCCATCTTCATAAAAGATGGAAAGGTAGATTCTAAAACTACAATCAACTGAATGTCAATTCTGGAGAATTTTCTACAATGGTTTACATGTTGTAGAATTTTCTACAATGGTTTACATGCTCAGTGTTTAAAAAGAATACATGATTACTAGGAATCAACACACCTTTGTCAGAAAGAAGTCATTCCAAACTAACCTTATCTCCTTTTGTTATAGAATTAGTACAGTCAGTAGACCATGGGAAAGACAGGGACACAAATTATTTTCTCTCTAGCAAAGTATTTGAGTTTGTCAACAAGATATGTGATAGATTATTATTATGTGAGCTACTGTTATTAGCTAGCTCACAACATTTGTTTGAGCAACAATACTTTATCAATGGTTCACTATCCTCCTGGAGAGGGGTCTTGAGTAGAATGATACAAGGCTTGTCTAGGACCTGTGCTAAACATTTCTATAAATTACCTGCTAAGGATGGAGAAAGGTTGCTTATCAGAGCTGTAGATGACGCCATGCTAGCCAATACCATAGAAAACAGGATCAAGATAATTTGAACCCCATTCTGGACAGATACCTGAAGACGGGCAGTACTGGACAGTGTCAGCTGTATGAATGGGGTTATATTTGAGGCACTGTAGGGAGCAGGGCGATGTAGGGTTGTGTGTTCATGCACTGTTATTTGGCACATCATTTGGCATTGTCACTGGAACAGATCCTTGATGGTTGCTGTTGGCAGTGTTTCCACAAATGTGGTAAGCATGTTTATCACTTTAAACCATTTTTAATGTTATGTGTTTCCCCTTCTCTCTCTAAGACTTGCTCTGAACAGGATACTTTGGTGTTTTCACCAGCGTATCAGTCGTGTATCTGGGCGTCCACCCTAGCATATGGTGTATAGCATTTCTCTGTGTGTTTCACATGCACTTGCAGAAATTATCCAGCTTAAACATACTTTGTTTTCTTTAGCATTATCATGAATAACAATAATTCATCAGAGGCAGATGACTATCCAGAAACATAATTAATCATGATTATTTATGCCATACCTAATTATGGAGAGCTATCCCTGAGGATGGACTTCAGTTACATTTCAAAACCTTCAGACTGTAATTATTTCCTATTGTATTGTAAATATTCTTGCTCTACACTTGCAAAATTATAGAACATATATAATGCTCTGTGTCAAAAGACTATAAAGATGTGGCACACAATTAGCTCGAGTACACATGTATTTAAAGAAGAGTACCTAGTTTTAGAAAATAGTTTAATTTGTATTCTTTACACATGAACATCAAGATAATGTTATTCTATTATAGGTTTCCACATAGGATAGTATTTGCACAAGATCACCAATTAAAACACATTAAAATGCAACACTGTGTGTACAAAATTCAAGATCCCACACTTGACATTTGTGTAAATGATAGACCTCCAAATTATGGCATTTCTTCCTAACTCACCATAGGCCATTGTTTACTGCAAGAGAAATGCTGTAGAATCCTCTCAAACTTAAAGAGAATGCAGTGACCATGTTGCATGTTCCTACATGAATGTCCCTCAGCTACAGTCCTCTACTCTCTGGTATGCTGAACTGTATTTCTATTTAAAGTATAACAATGGATCTAGCATATGCAAATTGTTGTCAACTTTTTGTCCCTTTTTTGGTGATATCTAAATGGCAACCCTATTTGTTCTAGAACCTCTTCCAATATCCTCACCATGTTTCCATGATTCTATTACAGTCTCCAGAATCTCTCCACATATATTCAAATGAATAGATGATGGGCTTAGTTTTTACTCTGTATTTTTCATGACACTATTTCCAGCCCTCTGTAGGCTCTGACTTTATAAAAACCTCATTAAAAGAAAATTAGAGAAAGATCCCCTTAAATTATTCAGCATGTTTAAATATTAAGAAAAATATGAAGATACAGTATTTTCAAAATGTTAAAAGGGAATGATTCCTGTTACGAGTTCAAAGTCAAGAAGCACTCTGCCTTCACAAAAGTAGGCTGACATGCATTTAAATTATTTGCTTTCACTTAACATATGGGTTGCTGGAACATCTTTGTCAGCTTCCTTAGTTGTTCTTAACACCATTTTTATATCAGGCACAGGCAATGAAGTAAAAAAGTGCACCTATAAAGCATGAGTAGTCTCTGCGGCACTCAGTAATAGTGTGCAGAATTTTGCAGACACTGATTTTGTTGACTGTTCTGGCAAAGGAGCAAGGAAGCAATCCTATGGCCCTTAGAGAGTGTCTGCAACCCCATAGGAAGCTGCAGATCTTCTTCTCGAAGTTTACATACACCATTACAAACGCGGAGAAGGAAACCTTATGGGAGAAATGTCCAACTTTTGTTGAAGACTTCTCTGATTCTGATGAGGTTGTAACTGTGGTTCTGCAGGGAAAGGCAGAGAGGGACAAAAGAGGGCATACTGATGGGTGGAGAGGAGAAGGGAGTGGAGAGGAATGGAGAAAGATGAGAGGCTGAGTGACACAGGATTCTAAATCCTCTCGGTCCCTTCCCAACTCTCCTAAAGGTATGCCTGCTAGATGGGTCAGAGGCTTGCCTGTCTACTTTTGCTATTTTAAAAGGAACATAGAGGTTAAATTGCCTCTCTCTTCTTGCTGAAATGGCATAGATAAGTGGAGGATGCTGAGCCTAGACCCCAGGAAGCACAGCCCATAGGACTTTGCTCTACATCTCCTTTCACACTTTAATTTATAGTTTTAAAATCCTCAGGCATCTTATGCTTGAAAAGCCAAAACCTGGGGATTTTGGAGTAATTCAGAGGTATATATACAGTCATCTTACTACTCCTAAATAGCTGTAGCTTTTTTCAGAGACTGAATGGGCCACAAATGGTACTTTTGAGCAGCCCAGAGTTTATCTGTAAACAGTGATCTTCTCATAGAGGTCTTCTTTGGAGGATTATGAGAACTTCTATCTGACATGATAGAGAAGGCAAGTTGTTTTGCTATGTGTGAGTTCCTGAAGATCAGGACTGTGAGTCTCAAATGGTTGTTTTCTGTCTCACATCAAAAACAGAAAAGAAACTGCAATAAACAATTCTTTTAGGCTACAGTCTATGCCTATTTCAAGTACAATTGTATCTGGACAGCCATAGGAATGGTTGGCATTCTGGATGGAGTGGATGGAACTCTGAGGATAGAAAACTTGCCTTTGAGCTGGTATCATCCTGGGAGAAGTAGAAGGGAAGAAGTGATGTATAATGTATATAATATAATGCTTAGGGGGTTATTGGAAGCCACATTGGAAGGCACTGTTAACCTTGGAATGAATCACACTGACTTTGATTTACACTTATTTCAGTGGGACGTAAGGACTAACTTTTTGGTCACCATATTAAGAGTTTAAATAATAAAATTAAATTAAAGCAATAAAAGCATGTTATGGAAGAGATAATAAAAAGTATGAAGAGAAAGAAAGGAAACATAACTCTAAACAAAAGAAATAAACTTGGAATTACAAAAACAAGTTAGTTTCAGTTTTATTGTTATGTTGCCTCACAGCCAAAAGTCCCCAATAAAAGTTTTAAAGTAGGATTGTACAGCATAAATGCTCTGTCCAGACACAGGGTTTTGTTTGGCTTGCCCCTTAGGAAGAATTGCTGATGTTCTTTCATTTTTCCCCTGGAGAGTTTTTCTGATTTTTGATATTGAGGTAAATGAGATGTAACCTGTCATTTTCTGCCCATCAGACTTCATGGCCTTGAGGCCAGAATGCATGTGTTAGGAGATCTATGCAAGTCATTGATTGCAAGAGAACTTGGATTTAATCAGCTATGCTTAAAATTGACTCTTTTTTCTTGTTGAGAGAAATTCTCCAACCAATGTTTTCTGCAGAGATCTCTTCTTACATTGCCTTTTTAAATAAAGGTACTCAGAAGTCTTTCTGAGATAGTCAAGGAATTAAACAAATGGCATTAGTCCTTCAACCCCAAAAGTTCTCATGTCATATCAACCAATTCTCTTGAACTGGAAAAGGAGGGTGTTATGTCTATATAGCACTGATCTGCCTGTGAACCAGTAGCAATTGGTATAGAAGACAGTACAATTCCTGTATATTAATAGGAATTAGATGAAATGAATCAGTGCCCAAGAATTCAGTCTGCTTCTCCTTCCACCTCATTCTCTTCTCTCTTTCTCCATTCCTGCCTGCCACAGTTCTGCTATCATTTCCTGAATAAGGGATCCTTATCCTCTAACAACCATATCCCTGTATTGGATTAGGTGGATCCCTGTATCCCTGTATTCTTTTGATTTACTTCTGCTCCCTTCACAACACTTCACTCTACTTCACTTGCCTTTAGAGTCCCTTCAATTTTCCCACATGTTTGATACTGTGCATAATTTTAAAGTATGTTTAAATATCATTCCTTCAAACTGTTTCTATTGCTTCTTTCCAAGACTCCATCAAAACCTAGTCTTCTAGTCAAAACCTATTCTTCTAAGCCTGGATAAACCTAGTTTAATCTTGTCTGCCCTGTTTGTTACCCTCCTCCTACATGCCAGAAGCTCCATGTCTGTTGTTGGCCTAAAAAAATTGTTTTCATTTTTTCACCTGCCTGTGTTAGAGGGAGATTTAATGGAAAGGAACCATTTGGTGTTGGTAATCTAAACATAATCTCATTAGCAGTCTAATGGTAGGGGGAAAAGCTTATATTAGCATCCTACATTGTGAGATAACTGGTATTTCCCTAGCTCACATTCTGTGATTTACACAAAAGTAGGTGTATACTTATCTTTCTTGGAAATTGTCACAAAGTCACTAGTCTAAAACATGCCCAAGTTCTTGTTTGTTTGTTTGTTTGTTTCCATGAACCAAAACACTCCCAGGACACAAAAGAATCTCAGAATCTCTATAGGAATAGTTCTAAGGCGTACTTTTTATACCCCAAACATCTTACAAGGACTGGAAAGAATGCATTTGGCTACACCATGAAGAAGTTTATCAGGATGGCTTCAAACTGAATCCTACCAGGGAAGAAGAAGTACACCTTAGTGTAACTACAGACAACAGACTCCCATAAAAATGGGAGGATTGGGTATTTCAAATATTAAATTATATTATGTAGTGAATCAAATGATATATATAGCAGAGATTGTATTACAGCTTGAAAAGGCAATATGGGAAGAATTCAGACACCAACAAATTGAAGGATCTCTTTTCAACCTTTTGAAACAGGGTGACAAGAAGGTTGTTAAAAGGAAAGAAAAACCTTTCCTTGGTGCAAGTATGGTGCAAATTTGGGACAACTATAGAACAAGATTTATGCTGACAATCTCACTATGAATCACAGAAATCAAAGGATTTCCAGAAAACTTGAAAGGTAGTTTGAGAAAGGTATTAAAGGAAAAACAGGTTTTTAGCTTAAAAGATTGGTAGGAGAAAATTAATAACAAGGAAAGGTTAAAGGTGGTACTAGGAAAATACAAATTAATCAGGTTTAATGTTATGCAATTAGAACAATGGATTAAAGAATGGACAAAGAAAAATGATAAATGTAGAGATTTTTTTATATAAGGAAAAGCAAAACATCATGCAAACAAGAGGGATGATACATGAGCTATAACATTTTATTAGATATAGAGAATCAGTATGACCTTCTTAAGGTCTCATGGGGAATAGATTTAGGAAGGAATATAAATAAGGAAGAATGGGGAAAATATGAGATAAGAGAATGCAAAAAAGTATGTTGATCAGAATTAAGGAAAATTATAAATTAATAATGGAAATGATATCTGACACTAGTAAAACTATAGTACAGTATATGGAAAATAGGTATTCCAGCATATGTTGAAAACAGGGTCAAAAAGTGGGTACCTATTTCCATATATGGTGGGAATGTGAAAAATATTAGGAAAATTTGGAAAATTGTTTTTAAGCAAATCAGTGAAATACTGAATTTATATATGGAAGCAGACCATGGAATTGTATAATTGTCATTATTTCCTGAAAAGAAATGGAAATGGAATATCAAAGAATTAATAACTAATTTATTAATGTCTGTAATAATAATAGCAAATAATTGGAAGGAAAAATGGGATTTCCGATTCAGTGAATGTTATAAAGAAATTTGAAATGTAGCTGTTAATGTTCAGTTAATGTGTAGTATTAAGAAGAAAAAAGGGTTGACAAGAATAATTTTAATGATGAAAAGCTGAAGGCTGTCTAGCTGGCCAAGTCTAGAAAAACTAGCTCAGTATGTTACAATGATGACGATAACTATCAGATAACAATGATGAAGATAACTATATCAACAGAAGACCGGTTAAATAATTTATTGAAAGATGGAAGGCTTACTATAAACAATGTGATGTTAGAGTATTCTAACCATTATAATTCTTACAAATGTTTGTAATTATTATTCATTACAAAAGCAATGTTATGCTCTATAACTAACTCTATAGGCTGGATAAATATATGACTGTTAATTGAATGGGTTGGATAGGGTTGGTAGGAGTTTTTGTTTAAAGAGGAGTTGCCTGCTAAATCTAAAGAACCTTGGCTCCTTTTTTCCCTATATATAGCCCTTTTTATTTCTATTGTATTTTCTGAAATCAAAAGATTTGGTGAAAAAAGAGAATACTTTTAAGGACATTTGGGGGTTGTTCATTGAACATATATTAATTAAAGGTAAGGATATTAAACCTTCATATGATTTAATGAAATTTTGTATGGGAGGGGGTGTCCTGAAAGAGGGGAAGCATACAAGAATTAGTAAAAGAGAAAAGGGACATATATGAATAAAAATTTCTGCCCTGAGGCACTGTGAAAGTTGGTATATAAAAGCTTTAAATAAATGAATGAATGAATAAATATAATCTAGTTGAAGGTCTTGCTATGGGGGTATGCTTTTGTGTCCAGTATCAAATAAACTATGTATTGATTTTTTTGACTGGTTCATATTATTTTTATATTGTAAGGTTTTTTCTCCTTCTATTTTTTATTATGGATGTATTTTTTGTATTATGTTATTACTTAATGATTTTTTTTTTTAAATTCCCTAACCACCAAGGAAGAACAAGTGGACAAAGTGGCAGCTATGGGAACTCTGGAGGAAAGTGGCCATGCCATACAGAATTCTTGAATCTAAAGGAAGCAAAAGACAATGTAGCCAAACATGTACCTGGATTTCAGAAAAGCTAAATTTGATTTTTTTATCAGAACAATGATGAGTAAAGTCCCATGGCAAGTGACTCTGAAAAGAAAAGAAGTCCAAGATGGGCTGGGATTTTTAAAGAAGGAAATTCTAAAGGCAAAATTACAAGCAATTCCAACAAGGAAAAGGGGTAGAAGGAAATAGAAGAGTATGTAGCTTCACAAAATGCTTAAAATGTATCTGAAAAAAAGACATGTATAGGAAGTAGAAAGAAGGCCTACAGAAGAAGAATACAGGCAGGCAGCATGGAATTACAGGGGTGTCATCAGGAAGTCTAAAGCTAGGAAGGAACTGAGACTAGCAAGGCATGCTAAAAGCAACAAAAAGCCTTCTTCAGATATACCCAGAACAAAAGACAGGTGAAAGAGAAGGGTACCCAGCTACTTAAAATGGACTGCAGAGTGATAAGAGTTGACCAGGAAAAGGCAGAGGTACTCAATTCCTACTTTGCCTCAGTCTTCTCCCACAAGAAAATCTACAACCAAGAGGAAGTACAAGCTGAAAGTGAAAGATGGCAGCCCAAGATTGACAGAGAAATTGTCAAGAAATACCTAGATGGAATAAACACATTCAAATCTCCAGGGTGCGATGAACTGTATTCCATAGTCATAAAAGAGCTTGCAGAGGAAATCTTAGAACCACTGGCTATTATCTTCAATAAATCTTGGAAAATAGGAGAAGTGCCAGATGACTGGAGCAGGGTTAACATTGTCTTTATCTTCAAAAATGAGGAGAAACTTGAGACCTACAGACCAGTTAGTCTGACATCAATCCCTGGAAAAATTCTGGATCAAATTATTTAAAAATCAGTATGCAACCATCTTGGAGAAAATGATTAATAGAAACCAATATGGATTTATGAAAAATAAATCCTGTCAGACTAATTTAATGTCATTTTTTGATGTCTCAAATGGACAGAGGGAACATTGTGGACATAATGTTCCTAGACTTTAGCAAAGCTTTCAACACAGTGCCACATGGCATTCAGATAAGCAAATTAGGAAAAACTGGTCTAGATGGAAAAACTATTAGGTGGATCTAAAATTGGCTGCTAAATCAGACACAAAGAGTGCTCATCAATGGCACCTCTCAAACTGGAGTAAGGTAACGGCATAGGGTTCAGTCCTGGGCCCAGTGCTCTTCAACGTATTTATTAATGACTTACATGGATGAAGTACATGGTAAGATAATCATACTTGCAGATGATACAGAACTGGTAGAATAGCAAACATCCTAGAAGACATAACGAAGATACAAGGCAATCTGATAAACAAACTCTGGGATGAAAGCAACAGAATGAGAATCAATAGGGACAAGGGACAAGTCCTCCACCAAGGAAAAAGAAATGAAATGCATTAATAAAAGATGGAGAATACTGGCTCTGAAAAAGAAAAAAAAGATCTTGGAGTAATTGTGGACAACAGGCTAAATATGAGTCAACAATGCAATGCAGCTGCCAAAAGGGCAAATGCTATTTTGGGATACGTTAAGAGAAGTATTGCTTCCAAATCATGAGAAGTAGTAGCTGCCCTATACCCCTCACTTGTCAAACCCCATCTAGAATACTGTGTACAGTTCTGGGCACCAAGATTTAAGAAAGATGCAGAAAAATTAGAAAAGGGTTCAGAAGAGGGCAACAAAAATGATCCAGAGTTTGGAAACACTGCCCTATGAGGAGAGACTGAAAGAACTAGGCATTTTCAGACATGAGAAGAGATGACTGGGGGTGGGGCATGATATCCCTCTATAAGCAGTGCTTTTTTTGTAAGAAAAAAGGGGCCAGAACTCACATTCCCGCCAGCAGTAAGCACACACACCAATCCCAAGCCGAGCAGGGAGCAGTGGAGCAGCGTCCCAAGCAGCTATCTCTCACTATCAGATAGCAGATAGCAGACACGATAGCAGCCTGCAGGCACTATGTTAATGATGTTTGCTGCTGATCTGCTACTCTGTTCAAAATCACTTCATAAAATCCATTGAAAAAAAGGTGCCCCAAGGTGCCCCGTTCTAGGACAAAAAAAGCCCTGTCTATAAGTACCTCAAAAGCTGTTACAAAGAGGAAGGTCAAGATCTCTTTTCATTGATACTAGAGTGTAGGTCATGGAATAATCAATTCAAGCTGTGATAACCCAGATTAGGAAAAGTGTCCTTATTGTTAGACCAATAAGACAGTGGAACCAGTTACCTAGAGAAGTTGTGGGCTTTCCCACAGTAGAGACATTCAGAAAGAAACTGGGCAGCCATCTGAGTGGGATGGTGTAAATTGGTGTCCTGCAACAGCAAGGGGAGGCCTTCATGGCCCCTTCCAACTCTAATATTCTATGATTCTGTAATTCTATGCTTCCCTGGTTAGAGAACAAGATGAAGTATCACAGCTGCCTCTTAATATGCATGGGCTGCAAGAGATGAACAGGGCAGTTGCCTTTATAGCCATGAATCTGTCTACACAGAGAATGGAAACAGATGCCAGGGGCATGGTATTATTGGGGAAGGGGCAAACCTTTCACTTGTAGAAATCACTGGGTCCCTAGATAGTAGCAGGAAGCTGTCTGTCTCCCAGGATGAACCACCTTTCCATCTACACTTTTATACAAAGTCCTGTATAGTAGGAGAAAGTTGGACCAGGAGTAAGAAATGTGTGTTATCAGTTTCCTGTACTGAAATATATGCCAATGATAAAGATATGTAAAGCAGCATGATTTCTCAAAAAATATCTAAAGCAGATGTTGCAAGAGAAAGCACTTATTCCCAGATACTGTTACTGCAATAATAGCAAAGGAAACACAGAAAATTGCAAGCCAAGTAAATTGCTTTTTTAAATATACACACAGTATTTCTTAGTTCAATTTTGTCTCTGAGTGGAAGACCATCTTTAAAGAAATGGGTTTCAATATCAGTCTCTTGAGGGGTTGTTATAAACAACAGGACTGTAGAAATATTTTACAGCTGTGGGAAGAAAGGCATTTGGTCCAGTTTGAAAGAAAGATCAGTTCATAGGTACATTATGATGATGCACAATTCTATACATGTCTTCTTAGAAAATCACTGAATTCTATAGGACTGATCTCCCAGGATTGAATAGGATTATAACCCTATGCATACATCTATGGTACTTATAGACATTGCCTGTAACAGATCATACATAGATATGTCTGTGTTTATACCCTAGAAAAATAG
>NW_025335941.1:34147884-34224406 GCF_004798865.1 Varanus komodoensis
AAGAAAAAGAGATTTACCTCCTAGCTGGTTAAAACACAACTATATGATGTCTTAGCCATAAAAAGTAGGAGACAGGAAAGAAGAAAGTTGACGAAACTCCCAATATCCACTCCATAAATCAAATAAACAAAAACTAGCCAGACTTTTTGAAAAAGGGTAAAATGCTCTAGTAAGCCTTTCCAAGTGTGTGCTTAGTCTTTTCGTCATGCAAATGGGAGTCAATCTTTCTGAATGCTGCTGAAAAACATGGGAAGTCTAGTGGCTGATAATAGCTAGGGTGATGTTCCATGCTTAATTCATTCATTTGATTCTTTGTTTTGTTTATTTAAAAAACTGATTTTTTTTTTAGAGAGAACTTTGGCTGTGGGGTGATGTAGAAATTATCATTATTATCATTAATAACAGTAAATATAACATTCAACAGAACATTCATGAGAGCAAAATGCACAAAATTATGAGTGCATCCATCTTTTTAATGTCACCAGTTTCTTTGTGTTTTCCTTTTACAGGTCACTTCAGTTAAGTATGTGTATATTATGTTCTCTAAAGTTAATTACTGGCAACCTGATTCTGTGCTTGCCTGCAGATATCTGTGGTTACATTAACATTTGAGCTAGTCTGAATGTGTTGGTCTTCTCCTTCTATTTGGTGTTTTTGTATTTTTGAATCAATGTGCCTAACTTGTGGCTGCAATGACACAGTGGTGCAAGTGGAAACATCCATTGCCCTGATGACATGGCTGGTTCAGACACTTCCTGGAAAACAATGGAACAGAACAACCTCAGATTCTTCTTATTCCAAGAAAGCAAATGTATGGGCACTCTCTCTTCCTGAACAGCTTCTAGTTTCACTAAAAGAAGTTAAGAAGTTTCTGCTTCTCTTCCTAATTTTGTATTCA
Organism: Varanus komodoensis; assembly: GCF_004798865.1. Classification (NCBI taxonomy): domain Eukaryota; kingdom Metazoa; phylum Chordata; class Lepidosauria; order Squamata; family Varanidae; genus Varanus; species Varanus komodoensis. The sequence continues at coordinate 34,148,783 of NW_025335941.1, forward strand.
CACTCTTTTTTGCTGTATATTCCCCAAATTCTGATTACTGCCCTAGTTCCAAAACCCAGATAGATAATCTGCACTTGCCAGGATCCTTTCAGACTTTCTGGATCACAGTTCCATCTTCACTAACCAGTGACTATGCTAGTTGGGGTTGACAGGTGTTACAGACTAAATGTCTGGAGAGATCCAGGATTCCAGGAAACTATCCAAGACCATTAAGGACAATGAAAGTGCATTTTTATATACATAATCACCTGTTGAGTTTGTCCGGCAAAATCATAGTGATGGGCTTGTTCATAGTAATCATGCTAGATTATGCCTAAGGGTATTAAGCGTTTCTCAACAAGCAAGAAGTCAAAGGAAGTGCTATAGTTTGGTTTCTTTTGATGGAGAGAACTAGAGAGTTGTGGTGTCTCCCTTTCTATGGATTAATGAACACAAAGAACATTGTGTTCATTAACAGAAAATAAACATTGAGCTATTGTGGGATATAAAAAGCTACTACTACTACTAAACAGACTGCACAAACCTGTGCATTTCTGATGAAGTTCTTGGGTCAAACAATATGCATAAATATGTGCATGTTGAGAAAAATTACATATGTGTGACTGTGTTTTGTATCTCTCTCTAAACAATAAATGCAGAATGCCATACATTCAATCCACAGTGAAATTTGTGTATGTGGAAAAGAATCTAAGAAATTGGTTATTTAAAATTTCAGAGCATAAGTTATGACTTTACCAATTAATTATACTTGGTTTAATGCAAATATTTCTCATAATACTTAATGGAATTATCATAAATGAAACACATTTAGACCACAATTTTCCCTTTTCCAGCTTTTACAGTCTCAGTTGGTCTTGCAATTTTTGCAGAGTGCCGGACTGTGTGGTGTGGCACTGAGTAGAATTGTTGCCTGGCAACATTAGACTGTTGGGTTTCTTCACATTAGGCTGTTGGAGAAATCTATCCATCTCAGTGCAATAGTTGAGAGTCAATTAGGAAGAAAAAAAATGTAATTCTAATTGTCAGCAGCACATTTATTTTCAATTATGAAAGACTCCGTCCCTGCACTTATTTGACTAATTCACTAAAGTGATTGGCTTTATGCTTTATTCTGAGAAAATATGTTGCACTACGACTTGGAGGAAAGAGGAATCAGTCAAAAAAGAATTAATGAGCAAGTTGCAGAGACCCAGAATGGGCACATTTGGTTTGTTCTCGTCTACCTGTAAGTAGCTGCTTATGGTAGCCTACCTCAACCTAGTACTCTCCAGACATTTTGGATTTCAGCTTTCATCAATCAAACATGGAAGGATGTCATAATCAACACAATGTTGGTTTGTGCATTTGGAAAGACTTTCAAAATATATCGATCCAAAAAAAAGTAGAAAAGGAGGCAGAAAGCACTTTGAAGGCATAGAAAACACATTGAAACCTTTGACAGTGTGCAGGGGATGGATATATCTTTTTGGAAGGTAATAAAATAATCAGATTGTGTTTCTGATTACCCTGAATATTTAGACATTTTTAAAAATGTGGCCCTGTATTTGACTGGAAGAGTTTTGAATGTACTAGAGGTTGTAGGTAAAGGGAAATTTAAAGCTGGCATAATTTCACTAGATATTTTTAAAGCTTTTCATAGTGTGGATTGGCCAACAATAAATATATTAATAGAAACATTAGGATTTGGGAAAGAATTTAAAGACGAAATAGAGCAACTTTGTTCCAGTAATATAGCAAGTGTTATAGTGAATGATAGTATAACAGAGCAAATACCCCTAGTGCAAGGTATTAGACAACTGCATGCCAGGCTTTCCTGTTCATCACCATCTCCTGGAGCCCACCCAACTCCACACCCACTACACCAGTGACTCCATCCATCCACCTCAACCTCTGCCGTCCCCTTCTTTTGCCTTCAATTATTCCCAGCATCAGGTCTCTTTTCCAGTGAGTCCTTCTCATTAGGTGGACAAAGTGTTTGAGCTTCAGTATCTGTCCTAAAGTACAGCCAAGGCTGATTTCCTTTAGGATTGACTGATCTGATTTCTTTGCAGTCCAAGCAATTCTCAGGAGTCTTCTCCAACACCAAAATTCAAAAGTGTCAATTCTTTGGCACTCAGCCTTTCTCACAGTCCAGATCTCACAGCCATACATTGCAACTGGGAAAACCATAGCCTTGACTATACAAACTTTTGTTGGTAAGGTGATACCTCTGCTAATTGAGATAAATCAGAGACAAAAATTAGCACTAAATTAAAGTTAAGCTATCTAGAGTTATTAAGTAGTTAGGTTTTAATATTACTAAAAATTAGAATGCTTAAAAAAGAATAACTTTGATAAGTTGAAAAATAAAATAAAAGAGAAAATGAATAAATTCAGGAAGATTAGATTATCCAGCTTTGGCACAACAGCATTATGTTGGATGAAAATATTGCCTAAGATAAATCTATTTATTTATGATGTTATTGATTAAGATAACATATAAAGAATTAAAAGATTGGCAAGATAACATTAATAATTTTTGTAATGGGGATAAAAAGTGAGGATAAATGAAGAAAAGCGGGTATAGATCACAAAAGATAGGGGACTGGATATCCATAATGTAAAGTAACACTCCATTTCAAATCAAGTGAGGCATATACTGGATATTATATTACAATCTGACAAGATAATATGGCTAAAATTAGAATTATCTCAGGTAGAAGGAGGCTTGATAGATTTGTTTTAAAATATGATAATATTTTTTTCAAAGATAGAAAATCCTTTTCTTAAAAATACATTGCAAATATGGAACAAGTATAATGAAAAAATGCCATCAATCTCACCATTGTGTTCAATTACTGAATTAGAAGAGTTCCCATTAAATTTGAGAAATATATTAGGGAAAATATTAAAGACCAAACATTGGCTAGAGAAAATAAATAAAAATGGGAGCTAATACAATTATAGGAAAGGAGAAAATAACTTGGTATAATGTGATTTTTCTAATTTAGAATGTTGGATAGAGAATGGATAAAGAAAAGAGGCAGCTGTAGGGATTATACAAATTTGAAAATATGATTGTAGAAAAGGAAAAACGAGAAAATGCAGATGAAAGGAAGAATAAGTAAATTTTATAAGATACTGTTAGAAGAAAAGGATCAATATGGTTCACTTAAAGCAACATGGGAAACAGATCTGAGAAAGAACATTAGTAATGAAGATTGAGAAGATATTTGGACGAAGAAGATATTACAATGTATGTTAATAAGAAAAAAGGATTTTTACAATAAAATTGTATGGAAGAGGTACCTAACTCCAGCGAAGCTGAATTGCATGGAATAACAGATATTCCAACTTAGGTTGGATGTGGTCACAAAGTGGGGACATATTTTAATATGTGGTGGGAATATGAATATGTAAGGATATTGAAGCTTCCACATAGCCTGGGGTGTCTGATCCTGCCTTTAATCTTGGAAGCTAAGCAGGGTCAGGCTGTGTTGAAATCTGAATGGGTGACTTGAGTCCTGCATTGAGCAGGTAATTGAACTTTATGACCTGCTTGGCCCTTCCAATTGTATGATTCCATGTTTTAAAGAGATTAGTAAAAAGTTAAGTTTAAATATAGAAATATGCCTTGAGATCTCTTTACTTTCAATATTTTATAAGGAACAATGGAGTTGGAATAATAAGGAATTAATAACAAATTTAATAGCTGCAGTATGATTACTTATAGCTAAGCACTGGAAGTAAAATATGATTACCAATTTTGTGATTGGTACAGAGAAGTTTGGAAAATAGTCATTAATGATAAATTAACCTATTAATCACTTTAATATTAAAGTGAAAAAAGAGCATATAAAGAAAAACAAGTTCAATGAGATTTGGAGAACATTTATTGAGTACATGTTTAAAAAGGGGAAGGATTGGAACCATCAAAAGAATCATTGTGATTTTGGAAGGGGGAGATGTCCAGAAAGAAGATTGAATGCACTTTTTAAATAACTGTAACATGTATCCCATGGTCCTGGTGGTGGTGGGGCACTGTATTTTTAAGAATTATTTTAATTGTGTAATTTATTGTATATGTTTTTATTTACCTGCATATTTTTTTCTTTGTGGGGGTATTTTAGGTAAAAAATTAATTTTAAAAAGTGACCCTGTTTTTCCTCCACTAGTTCACTGAATATTCCAGGTGCTTCATAAGTGTCATAACAAAACATAAAAACCCATTCCAATGCATGTGAAAGCAATAATAAAGGCATCTTATGAATTTTCTACCTCATTCTAAGGTAGTGGGGATCCTATTAAGTTTAACAGATGAAGAATAAATATTTTCCTGTTATCTCAGTTCTAATACACTTTAAGAGGGTTTTTTCACTTCATTGCATAAAAAAACCTAATCTGACTAAAGTGTTTGCCTGAGGGAGACTTTGTTTGTTAAACACTATGTTCTTCCCAGATACAGAATGATCAAAATGTAAGAAATGTCACAACTCTGAGAGGAATACGCACATATATATGTTCTGATATTTGTTAATTTGCATATTTGAAGATCACTACAACTTCACTTATATTTCATGGTTCTCTTTATTTACTCCTTGCTTTATGTGCAAAGTGCTTTTAAAATTTTCCATTTTTCTCATTCAAATTGTTTTTAGTAGCCTTAATGAATAGATGTCCAGTGGTTATTGTTAAAAGTTCTTAAGCGCTTCAAGGTTTTGCTTGTATTGAACATGCTCCATTTATTCCTAACTGTAATTATGCCATTACCCCAAGTGTCAGGGCTTCCATTATTAACTTTGGTTAATGAGAGTTGATAACATAGACACAGAAGGTCAAGCCTGAAATAAAATGCAGTAAATGATATTGAAAGAGGTCACCCTCCTACTTTTGAGTTTTATTTTATTGTAATACCCAACATGGGAAGAAAGTCACCAGAGGCCTTCCACACACATTTCTGTGGTTACTGGAAATATAAAGCATAATTCCCAAGTTCTGCTATTCTGCTGTTTTTACAGTTTTATTTTCTGCAGATATGCTCTCTCTATAGATGGCTCACAAGTGACTCTACGGTAAGGATTGCTTTATTACAAGTCCACCACCTGAGACGGTGGGTCTACTGGAAAGGCAATATGCTATTAGGATAAAGGAATAGCCTGCTTACACACACACACACACACACACACACACACACACACAGAAAGGGGGGAGGATGCTCAAAATCCAGGAATGCCATATTCAGCACCAGAACTGAGCTTACAATCCTGTCATACAAAAACCATTTCTGGTTTCCCCTGCAAGCTTCACATCATCTCAGTAGCCCATTTTTGACCTGTGTGAAGAAGCACATAGGGCATTTGTTTTAATTTTGTATCTTCTTCTTTTTCATTGTTGGGGTAGCTAGTCTCAGTCCTTTCCTAATCCACTGCAATTTGCAGAAGATCTGCGGACAGATCCTGATCTATCTTCTGCCTGTATCTGCTCCTGGGTGGTAGGTGGCTAACATGAAAGTATACTCCCTCCCTGCCCCAGCAAGGAGACATCTGTGGCAACAGATTTGCTCTGCAAAGAAGGATGTGAGAGAGAACTGCACACTCTGAATTAGCTGATGAAGTGAAGATCAAGAAAAAAGCAACCTCTCCTTAGTAGCTTGCTGCCTCAGTTCTCCGGCACCTTTGCCTTTTCTCCAGCTTCTTTCTCTTTCATTAAATCTCATCTCATGGCCATGTTTCTCACTTCACAGCTCACTTTGCACCCTTCTGGGGCCCTCTTATCTCTTGACTCCCTGCCACGTCTCTATTTTCTGGTGTCTTTTTCTAGTCTTCACCTTGTTATGGAAAGTAACTCCCGTTCTTTTGTAAGGTCTATAATCTCAGCCAAACTGACCACTTTCCTTTCTCTCGTAGAAGCTGTATTGCAAAGACTCATTTTTCTGACATGGGTTATTTATTTATTTAATCGATCTTTCAAGAAATGTTTATCCTGTCTTTCCACAAAGTATAAATCAAATTGTAAAAACAACAGCATCAGATGAACACAGATGAAAATAGCAGAATGTTACATAGAAAATCTTATGTAAATAAAAAGGTTTTCAAAACTTGCTTAGCTATGTGAGGACAACAGATCACATAGGGAAGGTAACCCAAGGTGCTGTTAACATCACCAAAATGCTTGTTCCCATCTATCTATCCATTGGACCTTTAATGGTGATGAGAGAGGAAAAAAGGACTCTGGGGCAGTTTTAGTGCTTGGGCAGGTATGTATGACTTTGGTAAGGAACCTGTCCTATCATTGTTGACACTGCTAGCACAATATCGATAGTGCTTGCTATTGAAAATGTTTACACTATCGCAACTGTAGTGCTAGTGCTGTGATGCCACTGGACTGTCCCTTTGTTCTTCAACAGTTGATCATGAACATTTCAGCTTAACACCTGCTCAGACAATTGTCAGCAGAAGATTCACTGTCATAAGCTCAATGCAGCATGACCAAGCTGAATAATATTATGCTTCCCTGAATGCTATGTGCATGCCTTGGATTTTGCATTGAGCTATAGAAAAAGGACCATTTTAATGGAATGTGTATGGATGCTACACATCCCAATTGTTAGTATGCTACACAAAATGTCTCTCTCTCTCTCTCTCTCTCACACACACACACACACACACACTTCTTTAAGTTCTCTCTATTTGTTATCAAGATTCCAGGAGATAATTTAATTTTATGAGAACTGTGCTTCAAGTGTCACAGAAAAGCTTCAGTTTAATAAAAGAAAGCATTTCTGTTATTGACTCTGCTGCTATTACTAATGTTCCATATTCGTGCAGAACTAGCAACGGGCTGACTCATAGTCATTTCTTTTCTTATTGAATCTCTTGTTGAATAGCCTGAAGGGATATGAAGGTTTGAAATTTCTGCTACTAATGTTGCCCTGTGGCAGCACAGGTGTCCTCAAAAAGTCAACTTCCTATCAAGGCACATGGAATTTGCAGGCATATGACAATCATTTGATTTTTCAGAAATACAAGATCTTCTAGGCATAACTATAGAGGCAATTGTTATAGGAAGCCAAACAACAGAAGAGGAAAAATGCAATTACGCTTCCTTCTTAATCTTATTGTTCCTGCAACCTCTTCCTCTCAGGAAATATATGTATACTTCGGGGGGAAAGTGGACTTGGATCTAGGCTATATGTTCCATTATTCAATACCTCAAGTAGATAGGACTGGGTAGTTGAATATTGTACTTGGAAAGCAAATTATCTGGGTGCCAGTTTGGCTGATCAGAATGGTGAGAATGTATATTGTACAAGGAGGAGCTGGTAATGGTTGTGAGACTGCTTGGCCTCAGGAAGCAGACAGGAATAGCAGTGCTAGCTCTAGTTTTCTCTGGGAAAGGCCTGGGTAGGATGTGTTGGTGCCTGCTGGTGAGTGGGTCTTTACGGTTGCCAGTGTCACTACTTCTTTCTTCAGCTCCAATCTTCAGTGTCATTCAGAAGAAGAGAGGGTGACTGGAGCATGTTGCTCTTTCTCTTTTCTCACTCAATCAGTAAAGGCAGTGGTGTGTCCTGACAGACAGGACCACAAAAAGGAGATTCCAAGGATTGTGGACAATCCCTCAGTGCCTGGAGGTGTTAACCCATATGACATGAGAAATAAGCTGCTATCAGCACCAGCACTGGTCCAAGAAAAAGCCCTTAGCAGAAAGATTAACATTTGGTCTGCCAGTGCTTTTTCAAGGAAAGGGACGAGAAATGAATAGATGAAAAATGTGCTTTGCACTTTTGAGTCACTACAAAAAGTTAAATGTGGTTCAGACTTCTCTGAACTTTGTCATGGAGTTCTGCAATCAATCAGTCTACACACACACACACACACACACACACACACACACACAAATGTATATATATTTGGGAGAAATGCATACACAAATGTGCATTGGTGAAAATAACATTAAATACACAGTAAATCCTTGCAAAACTGTATATTAGCAGGAAATTTTCACATAAAATTATATTTGTGAGAAGAAAGGAACAGAAAACATGTCCAAATTTGAATATAGCTTACAGAACCTTTTAAAAAGTCCAGACAAGGTCACCTTAAAATGACCAAAAATGCAAACCTAAGAGATTCTAAATTGAAGGTTTCATTATTTTATTTATTTATTTATTTAGTAAACTTCTATGCCACCCCATTTGCCGAAGCTCCGGGGCAGCTCACAACAATAAATAACAACAATAACAATATAAAAAATATATAATTGGAGCCGTCCTGGCCAAAGATGTAAAATGAATAAATAATATTAACAATTAAAATAACGTTTAAATAAAAAGGTCTTCGCCTGGTGCTGAAAAACGAATAACGACGGTGCCAGGTGGACCTCTCTGGGGAGTGCATAGAGTGGGCTCCATTGCAGAGAAAGCCCTCCTCTGGGTACTTACCCTCCTACTATCCTTCACGGAGGGTTCCCGGAGAAGGGCCTGTCCTGCTGATCTCAAGGGGCAGGCAGGCGGGCACATATGGAAGTAAGCACTCCTTTAGGTAACCAGGATCCAAGCCGTTAAGGGCTTTATAGGTAATAACCAACACCTTGAATTGGGCCCGGACTTCAATGAGGAGCCAGTGAAGCTGATGGAGGACTGGAATCATGTGAACATAATGCCCAGTCCCCGTCAGCAGCCTGGCAGCTCTATTTTGAACCAATTGAAGTATTCAGACCGTCTTCAAGGGCAGCCCCACGTAGAGCGCATTACAGAAGTCTATCCATCCATCCCTACTTTAAATGCTTCTTGCTTAGTATGAAAATATGTACCTACCACATACATATGTGGGTCTTCTACAGGAGGACTTGCTGTATTCTGATGACACACTATATATGGAAAATCAAATGTCTGATTTGATCATTGCTGATCCAAATCCAAGCAATTATTGCAATTGTAATTTTTATGGTGGTGGGAGGACAGGGAAATGCTGTCATCATGGGGGAAATCACCACCAGAAGCATCTGTCAGTTCCTTGGTTGCATACTATATTCTTCATGCAGGCGCATCATCCCTAACAACAGAAAGAAGCATCATGCAGGAAGCGCTATAGATGTTCAGAATATTTTACACAAATACTGTCCTGTAGGAATCGCTTCAACGTATAAGTTAGCCATTGAAGGGAACTGAAATAGAGATAGGCATTCATTTCTCAGGCTTTTTATAATTGTCAAGATAGAGAAAGCTGGAGGAAATTTCTCGTTATAGGTCCAATTTTCAGACACTTGTATTTTTTTTTCTTTTATCAGAAAACAAACTCTTGCCTTGAGTTATTTCTTGTCACTGCATGTTAACTCACGCATAAGGGTTCCTCTAATTTCCCTCAGGGGCGGATCTTCCTGCTGTGGTAGTGTACTTAGTACAACTGTGTGTGCCACTCTGACAGCGCAAAGCTGCTTAATGCTTGATTTAAACCTTTCCCTGGAGGGACTGCCTTATGGAGAGGGAATGCAGGTGATTGGAGTTATTGCAACTTTGCCTACACTCTTTTCTCCTCCACTTGCCAAAGTTAATGTGATAGGGCAGGACTGCAGTGGCATGCCAAATCCGGCGTTGTTGGACTTTCAATGGTCTCAAAGGCAGCAGCATCCACTGTATTGTTGGGAACAAGTTTCAACATGTACCTCGACCTTCTCTCATGGCTAAATCCATATTAAGAGCCAAAGGCATTGGATTAGAATTGCTGGAGAAAGCTGTGATGAATTCATATGAATTAAAATTTCTATAAATCTGATCTGTGGATTTTGCAAAACTTTTAATGGGTGGTGGGAGGGATTCCATGGACTTTCAAATGTTTTTTTTTTTTTTTAATTTCACAGGGATTTGTAGTAATTTGCCTTAGAGTTAATCTGAACGGGTAGATGTAGAATTAAATTCTGTTTTTAAAAATCCAATTCAATGAATATACAGCAGACTGGAAGAGATTTGACAATCTGTGAAGCACGGATTAAACAGATTGAATAAAATCCATACATCTCTACATCTGAACAGCTGATGAAATGCTAAAGTTATGTCCCCATGTAATGCATTTTAATATGACAAGTAGGAAGCTCTTCAAAAAGAGGATGTTTTCAAACAAAGAATTTCTTTTGATAGGTCTTTAAATAGATGACTTTAAGTAATACATATACCCATACTCACAAAATGGCTACCTTGTCCTCCTCCTTCATCAGTATCACATGTTCAACTCAAAAGCATACAGTTTATTCTTGTCATTAGAAGAGAGAGAACAAAACTCTTCTGAAAATAAGATAACATGTAATGGATTTAGTGCCCTAAGACCATACTTCACATCATCTTGTCCTGCAAGGGCTAATTGTAAGTCATTTGCAAAGACTGGTATGCATCTGTTTATGGATTGCTCTTTCATGTGCTGCCCTTAAAACAAAAGAATCACAGATTGCACTAGGCAACACGACTACAGCTTGTTGTTGTTATCGTTGTTCTGTTCAAAGATTTGGAATAATAATGAGCATTGGAAAGAGAAACATCTAACAATGAAATAATAAAATCCCAAGAAACAGAATGTTGAGAAGTGCTGCTTTAAAGGCATACTGCTGTGATGGTGGCAGACAGTGTTTGTGCACTTCCAGGGAAGATGCTAGAGACATGCTGTGCCACCCACCTGCAACATTATACCAGCAAAGGATGGCATGATATGATGCTTCCTATAGTGTAAGCGGCAAATGGATAGTACAGAAGTGTGGGTGAGCAAATGACAGATTGCTATAATTATAATGATTACCAATTAGTTTCAACATACTTCTGCTTATACATTATTTTGATACTTTCCCAAGATGTGTATATCTGAGTATGCACGTCACTTTGCTGGCAATTAATCCAAAACATTTTAAGCACATATTTCAATTTAAAACTATTCAGATTTTTCCTAGCACCAGCAATTTAAACTATGTGGATTAGATAAAGTAACCCCTCCAAATGTGTTGCTCATAACAATAAAGATTGCTGTCTGTGTCTCTGATATTTGGTGTTGTGATGTAACTTTTGCAATTATTTGTATTTCATATGCTGTCTGTTAGGAGGATGAAGCACTCATACCTAGGGTTATAAGCATTCAGTGACTGTGAATTAAAAGTGCATTGTCAACCTAAGTATAGTCTAGGCTCCACCATCTCTCTTCCTCTCTTTCTTTGGGCTAGGACCATTTTCCCCACCTTCAAATTATTTGGGACATCAATGCAACAGACCAAGCCTACATAAACAATGGTCAGTAATTCTGGGAATTATGATCTACATCATCTGGTTGGAGGTTGGAGAAGGCCGGACTGGGAGAATTCTATTGAGTAGTGAATACATAATGACTGTATGTTATGCAGTTCAAAATAAATGTTTTCATGCGACCTTTAGTAGGGATATAGGAGAATTTCATTCCAGTTTGTAAATCTCACCCAAATGTAAATGCATATTGGAATAAATGTTGGAATTCTCATCAAAATTTGTTCAGAACTCTCATGGTGAGGATCCAAATGGTCTGCTCCTGTTCCCTTGCCACTGTTCATCTTTTTCATGCAGTTCTGCACACTGGATCTACTTCGTTGTACATTGAGGTATATAGTTCCTCCCCCCCACCCCCAGCCCTGTTTCCTCAAAATAACAACTGCAGCACTTTTCCTACTATATTTTCACAGTGGAGTTGGTTAGGAAGAGAAACACCTCACTATTCACATAAACTCAGAATACAGAACCTGATATTCCTCTGAGGCTTGGTCACTGGCAGTAATCAAGACTTAAGAGAGGCATTTGTCAAAAATAGGCTGATAATTTTTGTCTTGTCACCTTTGTCTTTTGGGTTGTTTCTTTGGTAGAGAAGACAGGAGGACCATCCTGGCATCAAGTTCTGAGGGTGGCAAAAGGCCCCCCACAGGATGTGTTGGTGGGCAGTGTGGCAGGAACATTCTTGGTCCTCCTAAGCAAAGAGGGAGATGCAGCAACATGACTCGCTGCTGCCAGGTTGACCATGGATAGAGCAGCAGGCCGGCATGAATGATGTGTGATGAACCTGGTTTTGGGGTGGGACTTGATTTTCTCAGCTCAGCTGCTCAGACTCTGGACCATTTTCTTTCTGCCCTAAGCCTGCATTGTGCAGAGCTTTCAACAGGAATCGAATCAAAAAGATGGCTTCTATGCATGTCACCTACTTTCCATGCACCTGCTATGCAAGCAGTGTTCTGCTTCTGCATTTGTGACCTGTGGGCTTTGTGTACTCTGTATACTTTTCACAAAGAATTGCATACTTTGCATGCTTTTTGCAAAGGAGTGGTCCACTACTGATCTTGCTTGGCACACTTTCTCGCCAGAGCTGAGCATAGAAAAGGAGTCCAGGATGTTCAAGATCCTGGTTGGCTTGGTGTACCCCTAGCCAATGCCTAGTCTTGAGGGGTTCTGAAAGCTGACGAAGTACGCAAAAATCTGAAGTGACAGTAAATTTTAGAGAATTCTGGTAACACTGGGCCAGAGGCCAGGTCCATAGTAATGATATTTGGTCTGACCAATCCAGAGTTTTCATGGGCACACCTTTATTCTCTGCTGTAGCTGCTGAGAGGGCTTTCTAACTGAAGCTCCAAAGTTCATGAAAATAATATTTCCTTTTGCCACCCCTCCTCCTCTACTGTACGCACTGTTCTCTGTTAAGGATAACTAGAAAGTTTGAAATTTATGACATTTTCATCATTCTCTAGAATTTTGAAATCAAAAGGAGGATAGAAGCATCAGCTGTCATATTCAGCAACTATGGCTTGTGTGACATTAAAGCAATCTTGAAAGCTGATAATCCCTGGTGCTAGGAGAGCTGCAGAGAAGCCAGGTTAATCCCAAAATATTGATGCTGTTAGTGGTGCTGACATCCATCAACTCTTATTCTTCATGTTGGATATGACTGGATATGAACCTTAAAGCCCTCCTTGTAAGAAATAGTTATTTTGATCTCAAGATGCTTTACTTTATTATTGCATTTTAATTTTAATTTTTTGCTTGGTATTGGTCAAATACAATTTGTAAATAGCAATGTTGTAAATATACAACAACAAAGGCTGCAGATATTTTTCCTTTCTGAACTTTAAGTGATCCAACAGGAACTTATATAGTATTTAACCTGAAAGATGATCATAAACTTTTTCTCATTCCTTAATTTTGACAGCATGTGTGTATAAGCATGAATACACACAAAATTGGAAATTTGTTCTGGTTGAAAGTTGCAAAATCATGGCAAAAATGCAAAACTAAGGGGTACATCCTCTTTTGAATCATCCCTTGCACATATTAACAAATTAAAATAATAAAAATCTTCCCATTCTTTCAATATGATAATAGGTTTGCATTGCCTTTATGATTTCATATATGTTAGCTGAACATGACAATGTTATTTAATTAGTCAAAAGGACTAAATCAACATTGTGAATATATAATATAAGTGAATGAATAAATGAATGCATCATGGTCTTTACCGTTTCTTGGGAGTCCACACTTCAGCTAACCTGGAGCTGAGAAATTGATTTGCACAAATGTTGAACAAATGTCACAAATGTGGCAGTTCTGTAATGAAGCTGTTAGCAGGATGCTTAGTGGTAGGATCATTTATTATCTTCTAAATTTTGTGTAGCTGGGAAACAGCACCTATTTCCAATCATTTGCCTGCTTTTGTGTTTACCAAGGATTATTAGCATCGGGGTTTTGAGTAAGGAATTTTAATTTCTGATGCTTTGACAAGCTTTCTGAAGCTTTTCTACTTTTCTCAGTGGTAAGAAAAAGTTGTCATGTAAATATCATCAAAATTTGTTATCAATAAATCTAGTTTTATAGGTCTAGTCTCAGTTGGTAAAGCTTGAACATGTTGAGAAGGTGCTTGAACAGGTTCCTACAACCACCTCAGATCCTTGGCCTTATTGACTAATAAAAACCAGCAGAGAGGCAACAGTCAACTAGGTCAGGGAGGCTATTAATACCTCCTTGCAAGAGGGAGTGGTCCTATACCAACTGAAAGAGGCAGTGATGAGACCATTACCTGAGGTGTGGGCTGCGGAATCATCAATACGCTGATGATACCCAGCTTTACCTCTCATTCTCCACTAATCCAGGTGAGGCAGTGGCTGTGCTGAACCGGTGCTTGGCCGAGGTAAGGGAATGGATGAGGGCCAATAAACTGAAACTCAACCCAGACAAGACGGAGGTCCTGTTGGTTGGCGGATCGGGTTTCGGAGAGGGTGGATTTGACCTGGTCCTGAATGGTGCAACACTCCCTCTTAGGGATAAGGTCCGCAGCTTAGGTGTACTCCTCGACCCGGAGCTTTCTTTGGAAGCTCAGGTGACAGCGGTAGCGAGGAACGCCTTCCTTCAGCTTCGGCTGATTAATCAGCTGCGCCCCTACCTGGAATACGACTGCCTGGCGACGGTGACACACGCGCTGGTGACTTCCCGCCTAGACTTCTGTAACGCGCTTTACGTGGGGCTTCCCCTGAAGACAGTCCGAACACTTCAATTGGTGCAAAATAGAGCTGCCAGGTTGCTGACGGGGACGGGGCGTTATGCTCACATGACTCCAGTCCTCCATCAGCTTCACTGGCTTCCCATTGAAGCCTGGGCCCAATTCAAGGTGTTGATTATGACCTACAAAGCCCTAAACGGCTTGGGTCCTGGCTACCTGCACGAGCGCTTATGTCCGTATATGCCCGACCGCCCTTTGAGATCTGCGGGAGAGTCCCTTCTCCGGGAACCCTCCATGAAAGAAATTAGGAGAGTAAGTACCCAGAGGAGGGCTTTCTCTGCGGTGGCGCCCAACCTATGGAATTCACTCCCCAAAGAGGTCCGCCTGGCACCGTCGTTACTGGTTTTTCGGCGCCAGGTAAAGACCTTTTTATTTAAACATCATTTCAATTGTTAAAACATATGATCTGGCCTGGGCAACTTCTTCTTCCTTCTCTTTCTCCTCCTATATTTTTATTTTATACTGATAATTTTAATTTTGTATTTGTAAATCAATGTATTTTTTGTATTGTTATATTTAATGGTAATTTATTATGTACTATTGTATTTCAATGTATTTTATCATGTTGTAAGCCGCCCCGAGGTTTCGGCAAGGGGCGGCATAGAAATGTCATAATAATAATAATAATAATAAAAAAGTCATCCAGGACCCAGAAGATCCTAACAATTTCAGCCTAGTGTTCCCTTCTTGGGCAAGTTGTTAGTGGGTGTTGGGTTCAGATTTTGGGCATAGATAGATGTCTTCTGAATTGTAAATTTGGAGGAGGGGAGAAAGGTCATCTGAGTTAAACTTCTTGTACTGTGCTCCACAACTAATGCTTAGCAAGGCATCATCAAAAAGCCAAGAAAAGGGGCAAGAGAGGACCTAGAAAATAGGACCACTCCATGGTAAATAGGGTAGTTATGGTGCTCAGAGTCTGGAATAAGCCTGCAATACAGATGTAAAGATAACTCTATTGGATATTTTTCTTTAAAAATTCTCTCCAAGAAGCCGTAGGAAGTAACCCATTCCCCCTTCATATCCTTTCATTTTGCACAGTGCCATGTATCACATGGAAATGGTAATCAGAAAAGATCCCAACAGTACATAAAAGTGTTTCAAACTGTTCAAAGCCTAACACCAATGTGGGATTAGTTTAAAATCAAAGATAAGGAAATTTAACCAGCTGTGTCCATATCAAGAGAATTTCTTTCTCTGTGTTTCCTTTGGAGTCTCATCCGGCCACTTTTACTCTAACAACAGTCCACAAAAAAGAGGCCTTAGAAAGCCATGCTAGGCAGAGTGGGGCCTATGATTGTTCAAGTCAGATCTAAGAAACAGGATGATGTACATGTAACTTGGGGGAAAGTGATATTATATTCCTATACTCTGAATATGAAACTCAGTATTTGGTATGGTGGTTCCTGGCTGGAACTCATCTCTAAATGGGACTAGTTCATTAGTTACTCTACTATAATCAAAGCAGTAACTATATAGCACAGCAGGCATCATTTTCAAAAGGGACTTTTATTACTTGCCATTCCTATTTCTTAAAGGAAGAAGAAAAAATGATTTAAGAACGAAGGTAAGCCCTGCTGAGACTATAAAAATGGAGTTTATCGGAGTGCCCTTGTGCTCCATGTTCTAACAAAAACTTCATATTTATCAGAACCATTCTGCTAAACAGCTTGGGAAAAAAAACCTTGATAGGCCATCTCTTCCATTTGCTGCTGCCTTCACTTAACCTTATTCAATTGGTGGCAATTCAGTGACATGTCCCCCACCCCATGTAGCTCTGTCATTTGCACTAATTTCTAGTTTCATTGAAAACATTTGAACTCTTGGATAGCTCCTCTCTTATCATTTCCACCCCAAATAGCTGCAGGTTCAAAGGAAATGGGAGAGAGATTTCTGATGTTGCATATCTAAGAAAATTGCTGTTACTTAGCTTTAATGTATAAAAAGTGGTGAGCCATGCATCAGGCAGGAACACAATTTATTTACCTAGAGTTGTAAGCAATAAAGGAAAATAGAGAACAAGCAGATAATGTTCATTGCCTAGTTATGTCCATCCAATGAATCATAGCCTAGCCCAACACTGCAGTGCAGTGTTCAAAAATTTACAGTGTATTTTTCCTAAGTGCAGTAGATCTTGGTGAACTTCTAGTTACTATTAACATTGGGGATACTCCTTCAACATGCCTGATGACACATTCTTTTACTTCTTTACCATCACAATTTGAATACTATGTCATGGTCCTTAGCACTTCTGATGATTATTGCTAATTCCCAAGTAGTTTAAAAGGTGAACAGAAGAGTCTTTGTTCGAAAAGAATTTTTTCCTGTGTGTGTATCCTTTCTATGAAATCTTCCAACCAATCCTTCCATGAATATAGAACAGGTTTGAGAGGGAAAATATGAAGAGACATACATGGAGGAATATTGGGACATGCCAGAGAATTAACTGCTGTGTCATATATTATAGCTAGAGGTACAGAAAACTGAAAGTGCTTATTTTTTTTTTTAAACAAATTTGTATCTCCTTCCCCTCCCCAGCATTCCTTATTCCAGGAATGAGGAAACTTCAGGACCTCATTTGGCCAGTGTGCTTTCCTCAGATGCTTCCTTCGGGGTTTTAAAAACCTAACTATGGTAGCTGTTTTCAGGTGATTGCTGCTGGGATGAGAAAATCCAATCCTTTCCTGCCCCAACCTGAAAAATTGCTCTTCTTTCCCTGCATTTAGATCTATATGAACTCCTACTGGTGCCAATGGAGGTTTTTAAGTAGGCTAATGATACTGTGAGGATGATTATCAAAGGGATAATGCTGATAACATTAACTTTTCCTCAACGTTTAAATATCCCTACTCCAAAAGGAAAAAAAAGTCTCTTATAATCAGGCCTTTTGGAAATCTCCACTGCAGCCACAGAGGCTGTGTAAAAGCTTTGTTGCAATGGGGAAGGGATGAAGTGTGAGTGATGTCAGTGAGTGACAATCAGTAGCATGCATATGCATGCATACATGCATATGGGTTGCATCTGACCTCTTCACATAGCCTCTGCTAAGGTGCTTGCAAAGAACTGATTTGGACCAAGGGGGCTGAAAAGGGTACCCAGTGATTGGTTTGTAGGGGTTCCCATTATCCAAATATTGAATCAGTGCTATTGTTTGTTTGGATTCATTAAGACTATAATAGGCAATTTTCCAGGGTTATTTATTTATTTATTTATTCTTTCATTACACATTTATACTGCTCAGTAGCTAAAGGCTGTCTGAGCAGTTAATAGAATTAAAAGGAAACAGTAACAACAAAACAAAACCAACAACAACAAAAAGCAACAATCCAATAAAACCAATAAAACAGCAGTCGACTATCTACAGTGGCCACCATTAGGGAAAAAATATTTTCATACCTTTAAAAGGTATGGGTTTACTTCATAAAAACTAAAAACAAAATGAATAAAAATGGCAACAAGATTCTGATATCAGGATCAACTAGAGAGGTTCTTTGACAGTTCCTGCATTCTTCTGTCATGTATCTTCTTCTTGTAGAGAAGCTGGATCACCCACCCACTATCCCTGCAATTTCCCTAGTGGGCTTCTTATGTTATCTGGGAAACTTCCACCTGCCAAGTCTTTCCAACGCCTCTGTAAATGAAGAAGATATTCTTGACAAGTTAGTTAGCTATTCTGAAGAACTTCTGGAACAAGTTGCTATTATTGTTATAAAGAAGAGATAAAAGAATAACAGATTCCTTCAAGAGGGAGTCTATGAGGAAAAACCTGTAGTGTTAGAAAGTGAAGTAAAAGATGCTCGGAAGGCACTAGGAAGGAATAGAGCACCTAAAGTAGGTAGGGTACCAACAGAACTATCCCAAGCTACAGAAGCTGAATTATTCATAATCTTAATAAGAGAAGACCAGCAAATATGGAAAAAAAAGCACTGGTCCACTCATTATACATGAGACTGGATGCTCATTATACATTCCAATCACCAAGGAAGAAGATGCTAAGGATGCTAACATAGCATCATTTCACTAATTAACCATGCAAACAAAGTAATGCTTAAGGCATTGCCACTAACCCTATAAAGAACAAGAAAAGCCAAGAAATTTGAAGATTGAGACCTGGAACGGCAGCAATGAAGGAAATGGAAATGTGTAAAGGATGTAAGGATGTTTCATTGGAGACTCAGACTATTGTATTCCTGATCACTATGTATGGGTGTGACAGCTGGACAGTGAAGGAAGCTGACAGGAAGAAAATTGATGAATTTAAGTAAGGTGCTAGAGGAGTGCTTTGTAAATCCCCTAGACTGACAGAAGGATGTACAAATAGATAATATATCAAATTAAGCTATAACATTCCCTAGGAACAAAAATGATGAAATTGAAGTTGTACTTTGGGTACATCATGAGAAGTCAAGACTCACTATAGAACATAACAGTGCTGGAGGAGGTTGAAGTCTTGATGAAGAAAAGGAAGACCATATATGAGATCTATTGATTCCATAAAGGAAGCCATAGCCTTGCATTTTCAAGAGCCAAGGACATTGTAGAGGATATACATTCACAAGGTCACCATAAGTTGGAGACAAATTGATAGTGTGTAACAGCATCCTACCACATTCCTTCTTTAGCCAGTAACTAAATGCGAACTACATGGCTGGAACGTCTTACTCGCTTTCTTTTCCATTTTGTCTGAAAAAGAGTTTTAAAGAACTGGAAAGATGGTACAGTATTTCATGATGTTGGGTTGGCCTTATAAAGGTATTTCTCTAGTACAGATATTCCCCTTCATAGATCACTGCCTTATCATGGTGAAGGGACTTGTGTAGCTCAATGAAGCTATGAGCTATGCCGTGCAGGGTCCCTGAAGATGGACAGGTCATAGCAGAGAGCTCTGACAAAACATGATCCACTGGAGAAGGAAATGGCTACCCACTCCAGTATCTTTGCCATGAAAACCCAATGGACAGTACCAAAAGGCAAAAAGATATGACGCCGGAAGATGAGCCCCTCAGGTCGGAAGGTGTCCAATATGCTACTGGGGAAGAGCAGAGGGCTAGTACTAGTAGTGCCAGAAAGAATAAAGTGACTGAGTCAAAGCCAAAAGGACACTCAGTTGCAGATGTATCTGGTGGTGAAAGGAAAGTCTGATGCTGCAAAGATCTATACTCCATAGGAACCTGGAATGTAAGATCTATGAATCAAGGCAAGGTGGATGTGGTCAAACAAGAGATGACAAGACTGAACATCGACACCTTAGGAATCAGTGAACTAAAATGGACAGGAATGGGTGAATTCTATTCAGATGAACATCAGGTATACTACTGCGTGCAAGAATTGTAGTGCTGGAGAAGACTCCTGCGAGTCCCTTGGACCGCAAGGCGATCAAACCAGTCAGTCCTAGAGGAGATCAACCCTGACTGCTCTTTAGAAGGCCAGATACTGAAGATGAAACTCAAATACTTTGGCCACCTAATGAGAAGGAGAAGACCCTCCCTGGAGGACTCCCTGGAGAAGAGCCTAATGCTGGGAACAATTGATGGCAAAAGAAGAAGGGGACGGCAGAGAAGGAGGTGGCTAGATGGAGTCACTGAAGCAGTTGGTGTGAGCTTAAGTGGACTCCGGGAGATGGTGGAGGACAGGAAGTTCTGGAGGGATGTTGTCCATGGGATTGTGATGGGTCGGACAGGACTTTGTGACTAACAACAACAAAGTACAGATATTGGCAGTTTTCCTCTGGCCAATGAAACTAAGCTATTTCTTTATTTGGCTTACAGAAGTTTCTTATTTTGTTCTCTGTGTTAGGTATCACAACTGATTTCCAAATGGGCCAAAAAGAAGTGACACGACTTTAGGGTAGTCATTTACAAATTGTCAAAGAGAAGGAAATTTGCATCATTATGAAGGAAGGCAAAAAAAGGACACTATTTAGTATAACAGATGCATATACATATATATGTATATGCATTTATACATATACATTTATACATAGGTATAAATTAAAAAGAACAGCTATAGAATCATACAGTTGGAAGGAGCTCAAAAGGCCATTGGGTCCAACTGCTGCTCAATGCAGGACTATTTAAATTGAAATATAATATCTCATCATAGTGGAGAAGACTAAACAGAGAAACCCAAACACATATTTTAATAAACAGCAAAAATTTAACTGCATGAAAACTGCTTTACATTGATGAACAGTTAAGAGAAAGAGGTGTTATGTTCCAAATACTGATGTGTACCTACCCCTTGGAGGCTTTGAATTGGTGAAAAAGCATTAATAAGTTATCAGAGGATTTCTTACATTCCCCTCCATTCAGAGCACAGTCAGCTTACCTGAGTATGCTGAGAGATTGTCTATAATGAAACCTGTGTTGCTTGGGGCATCAAGGTAAGAGGAAAGTATGACAGAGAGAAGAATCCTCCAGAAATGTGTGTACTATGAACTCTTTGTACATTTGAACATATGATTTTATTTGCTTTGAAATAATGCATGCATCAATGCCTAATTGAAATTACAAATTTATCCTCTAGTGTTTATTCATATATTTTGCATCTTTATCTATATACAATTAAATTACTCTTTAAAAACTTGCAGTATCATTGCATCTATGCCTTTTTATTTCTGGAATGTGGACTCTGTTGCATGACATCTATATTTGGCATGCAGTACACTTTAAACTGTTGGGATCTTTCATTTACTATCACAATACCTTTCGTATCTATGTATGGCAGCCTCTAAGTCTCCTTATATCAAATTGGAACAATTGTCATAAGAATTTCACTTAAACAAAAAGAAATATTTAATTGAGGTCTACCTAATACATCAATCATGCAAATACTTCTGCAAAGCATGAGAAAGTTAAATTCAGTGTGACTCTAGCTCAACAGGTAGTACAACTATTCCTGTGCAAGGAGTTTATTTCTTTTCATTGTGTAATCATTTACATGTGGAAAATTCCAGGAACAGATATATTGTATGATGACCTTTTGTCTGCACATTGAACTGTTAACAGTTGAACTGTTAACGATGAACTGTTCCACAGAAAATCATGGTGGGGCAGGTTAAAAACAGAGGAAAGTAGATAGTCAAGGAGGGATCTTGTGAGATCAGGTTGTTGGATGCTGGTTTCAAAGAATGTACTTCACTGTGGTCTGGAAGTGTACTGGGGTCTTGGCCAAACCAGAAAGTAAGGTCCAATTTGCACAAATCAGCACATACTAATTTATATGTATAGATCCAGATGTAGATCTAATTAGTATAAATAGAAATGCAGCATATTTCTCCACTGTGTGGAAAACTGAGACCAGATGCCCTGTACACTCTGATCAGTTTGTTGCCTAAGTGCTATTGACAGGCAAATTCGAGGCTCTGCTCTTCTTTCTGATCATTCTTTGTATTTATACTGGATTCTAAATAGTGGACATCTTCCAAGTTGAAGACAGTCCTCTGGCAGCTCTTCAAACAGAGGTGTACAGTCTCTAAAGGAGAACATGTGGCCACCATGAATCATGCTTGAGGAAATTCATGAAAACTTAATGCCCTCTTGCTATATGCTTATCATCCAAAGTTTGATATTTGCTGCAGCTAATCTGAAGTTATGCTCCAGCGGGATAGTGTCTGTGTACGTGCAAGTCAAACTGGAACTTGCAGTTTGAAAGATAAACGTTTGTGGCTGCGTATGTTACATGCCTTCCTAACAACAACCTCACTCAGAGTTCTTAGGAGGGAGAGCCAGTTGATGGGAGAAAGAAAACATAAAAATCCTGTTAACTTAGCTACAAATTCTTAGGCCAAAATATATCCAAAACTCTAGTGTACCATAAGTACCTAACACTGTCATGTCTGACTGACAGCTTTGGTGGCTGGACATTATAGAAATTAATTAATTAAATGTAGAGTTTAATTATTGGGATCAATTAAAACACCACCTAGCTATTTTGTCTATTGCATGTAAACCTGAAAGAGAGAGAGATTCTTGGGTGATAATTCATGATTTTTCAATGAAAATGGCATAAAAATAAAACTTCAGGGTGAACTGGTTCATTTGTAACTGAGCTGGTCAGTTTGAATGGGGGGGGGGGAGTTCATGAGTAATGCCTTTATGAAGATAAATCAGAAAGTTACAAAATGGTCCCAATAGACAGACTCTATTTTTTTTATCAGCATATTAATTTGTTTACCCTTTCAGAAGATTATAGAATTAAATAATGCATTTTTTAAAAAAAAATGGCATGGATTGTACAGATACTGTGACTTGTACTTTGGGGTTAGAATAATCACTATCCTTCACTGAAAGTATCTCTCCCTAGTGTAAGGTATATTGCCTTGTGGTGTAATTATGTATGATTGCTTTAAAATAAGTTGTGTTTACAACATAGTTGCATGTTAAAATGACACTTCAGTTATTTTTTATCTGTAAAATCCATTCCCTGGCAGTTGAATTAGGTGTTGTGAATTGAAGAGGATGAATGCTAAAGCTGTGTGCCTAACACAGTGATACCTTCTTGAATAGGTGTTCAGATTAGGTTGATCCCTTCTATCAAGAAGCATTCACAAATTCACAAATGTATTTCATTAGATTCACAAATTTGCACTCCAAATTTACAGAAGGAATTAGCACTTCACAAGGTAATGTACATCATACCATGGGAAGACACTTTCACTGGAGAAAAGTGGTTATTGCCATCCCAGAGTACAAAGCATTTGCACAATTCTTGCCTCTCCCTTCTCATTTGCTGTCTGTTCTGTATTGCTCTAATTGGTGTGCATGGACTCAAACACGAACCAGGTGCAATCCTCCATCTGTTGAGTGGCTGGGAGTCCAAAGAAATGCACAGGTATCCCTATGCAATCCTCTCTTAAGCTTTGCTGTAGATCCAGGGTAAAAGTATTAGTGAATGTTGCAGAAGCTCATTAAACAATAGACAGAATAGTTTTGTGTTCTCAAAGGGCACACATCTTTTTACTTTGATTTGTAGCATTTCATATTTGTAAGGCTACGTCCATATTACCTGGTTATATACTAGAAAGCAGGAGGAAGGTTTATTAGGTAAGCACTTAGACTCAACAAACATGGGGCAGTGTAGAAAAGAACCAAGCTGCAGTGATATAGTTCATGCAGACTTTATAGTCCACAGAGCATTATCTTACCAACAAGCCTACCAGGTAGTATTGGAGTCTTATATGATGTTGATCCATTAGGAACAATTGCACAGGTTAGAATTTACTGTAGATGGGCCATAGTTCAGTGGCAGTTCATGAACTTTCTATGCAAAAGGTCTGCGATTCAACCCCTGGTATCTCCAGCTAGGGCTGAGGGAAAATCCCATCTGAGACCCCAGAAAGCTGCTGCCACTCATTGCACAGACAATCCTGAGTGAAATGGACAAATGGGCTGAGATGGTATATGGCATCTTCCTATTTCCTATCCTGCCTTTTTTGCTTTGTGGCTCAGGACTGCACTGCTCACTAAGGCAGTGCTCAAAGCTGCAACAACAATGGAGAATCTACAATAATCATTTGTAAAATTGCTTTCTGGAGTACTGGAGATGGAGCAGTTGTAGTCTGGCTTCCCACAGGCATAGAACACCTTCCCAGCATTGACTGTGCTAACCTTCTTATGGCAGGCAAAGATCACTTTATTCAGGTAGAACTTTGGTCTGTAATTGGGTCTGTAGGTGGCTGGGTGATGCTTTTATTGTGTAGTTTTTATGTTTTATTGCATTTTAATATGGGTCACTGTGTTAATCTATTTTAAACTGTTTTTATAAATTTTAGTGCTGTCTTTGGTAGAAGGAAGGGGATACATCAGATAAATCCAATAAATAAAGTGAGGTACCCACAGTGTGTTTGTGGGTTTGCAAATAGAGAATGGGAAGAAATTCTTTCTATTTGCATTTTAATGAGAACTTAAACTTTCAAACCAATATATGGAGCAGAATATAGTTATCCTTTGCAATTCTTACTTCTCCAAATGTTGTTATGGAATTCTTGAATCAAAAATGCCTACAAAAATGTGTAGATAGGAGAAAGTGCACAAAAATGTATATTTTTATCAAAATAATCCTCCAAATCCATTAAATTATGAAGCGTACTTATAAAACATGCAAATTAAACAAAACCATATACAAAAATGAATGTATTAGGAGAAATGTGCAGCCAAATGCATATAGATGTTCATGAAAATATTTTCAAAGTTTGGGATGATTGCTTTTACTATTGGATAAAAATCTCAGACTTCAGGACACAGATTAGAAAATAGGGTGGAGGAGAGAAACTGAAAGAAACTGAAACGGACAGATCCACACTCTTCCTACCAAATGGCAGCTAATTCCTTTTTCTCCATAGTCCTCCTCCCCTGCCCTACCCGAACACACACACAGCTTGTGGAGTTTCTAGCCAACTGTAGTGACAAGCAAACTTTTGATTGTTCCAAGTTCTTCAAAAGAGCATGGAGCTCCCATAAGTTGGATAAAAAACAGAGGTGTCCACAGACAGCATGAATATCTCTATCACTGGCATGTTTGAAACACTTTGACAAACTTGGCTGTAGAACCAACACTTGTGTTTAATGTTGGAAATCATTCGACACTTTACTTGTGATGTCAAAAGTGCTCTAACACTGCACATTCTAAAAATCTCAAGCTGTTCAGAGTAAACTATAGAAACCTGAATAAATATGAACTGCATCAACACTGCTGTTTTTAAGAGGGTTATTTTAGCAAATGGTTCATCAAGGAAGTTTTTTATTTTTTAAGAAGTTTCAACTGTGAATGTATAACATCTATGGAATTTCATGACATGTGTTTCAAGTTGTCAGTGCACAGTGATTAAGGTGGCATAAGTACTTAATTGGGCTGGTATACCCTTGTGAATAATAACAAAAAGTGCTTCATTCCATTATACCTTAAAAGAGTCAGAGCTTTAATCTTATAAAAATAACTTGATATTGGCTCAGAAACTTTAAATGTTTAGAGACCTATGACAGATTATTTTTACACTAGAACACAAAAGTAGGCAAGTACTAGAGATATGTACAAATGGCTTCTCAAAATGCTGCCCTCTATTTATGGACAGAGAAATTGGGGAGACAATTTCATTGAATTTCTCCAGACAGAAGAGAAGAGAAATTCTCTAGCATTTCAGGTAGGGCTCAATACTGGCATATATTTTACTCTCTTTGGGGTTTTATCTATTGCCACTGCAGAATTCATGATGTCAGGGTCCTCCTTCTAGATCATTGCAGAAGTGTGTGTGGGAAAAGGAACGTGACCCCAAAAAACACAGTGAAGAAAAATTCCATAAAATTGTTCAAGTGAGCTTTTGTTTCTATGTTGTTAAGAAAAGATGAATTACGGAATGCCTCTGAGAAAATGTTTTCTGAGCAGCTGTAGTTGCTGAGCACATTCAAGGTTAAGCAGGTTCTCCATGATCTTCAGAACATTAGATTTCTGAGGGTGTGATTATGGATGCATTTTGCTCCAAATGCAGATGCTGCTAACATTGTTCTGTCCCTGCAAGATCTGCAGTAGGCATAGATAAGGGCTTTATTTATTTATTTAAAGCTTTTATATACCATCCTATTATATAAAAATCTCAGGACGGCTTACAATGTTTAAAAGAACAATTAAAACCACAACAATTTCTAATAAATAAATTGAAACAGAATAATATATAAGACAAAACAGTAAATCACAAAAAAAGAGCGACTGAACATTAAAAGTTGTTGGTTTTAAAATACTGTTTAAATAAAAAGGTTTTGACCTGGGACCAAAAAGAGTGTAAGCTTGGCACCAGGTGTACCTCTCTGGGAAGTACATTCCAGAGTCTTTACGTTGAAGAAATCCAAACAGATACAATTTGGTTAAAACTTTTTATGTGTCTAACTTGCAAATTCCCCCATAGACCAGCATTTTTTTAGTTGTTCTGAGCATTTTCAAGTCTTTTGTTTTTACTTACCAGAATGGTTTGCAAAATTATTCATACATAAATATGAAAGGTTCTGAAATTATGCTAATATATACATTACTTCCATCCAGGAATAAGATGGATTCATTTCATGCCATTATGTACAAGGCATGAAAAGACAGATACTTGAAGTGAACATTTGCACAAGCGTGTGCTTTCCAATATGAATGCAAGTTCAGGAAACTGAAAAAAAATAAATTGTATCAATAACTGAATGACAGAATGAAAGACAATTGACAATCTAGAAAACACAAATGGACTGGATTTAACAAAATCGGTTCACACATAGATGTGTATACGTGTGGAGAGGGCAGTGTTGTGTCCAGCTCCATGAGGAAGTTGAGGGCAGTGTTATGCCAAAATATGTCTCCCAATTTTCTGGAAGCTTTCTTCTCCCATGAAAAGAAAGCTTCTACTGCTGTTTGCCTCATTCTCAGAGCATTTTCTAATATATTTTTCATTTATTTTGGTTGTGTTTTTGTTGTGGTGGTTGTGGTTGCGGCTGCTGCTGCTACTACAACTACTTCATTTGTATCTTGCTTGTTTTCCAAGGTTTATATAGTCCTTCTCCACTCCAAGTGCCAGAGCATCACTTCCTTGACTTGCGAGTCTGCTACACCATTGCTTTATTACACCTTTTTAACTCTACTTTGCATCCAAATTGAGTTAGTCACACTTTAGTTCCCTTGATATCCACAGGACAAGTTAGTCATGATTTGAGAGAGCCGATGTGGTGTAGTGGTTACAGTGTTGGACTGCGGATGTAGGACACATACATCCTAAACCCACTTGGCCCTGAAACACTCTGGGTGGCTTTGAGCTTGTCCCTCACTCTCAGCCTAACCACCCACCTCACAGAATTGTTGTGAGGATCACATGCAAGATGAGTCTGTAAGCCACCTTGGATTTCTTGCAAGAGGCGGAAAGGCTGATGCTAAATACATTGCAACAAGAACAATAGAAACAAGAGGTCCCATTGCTCAGGCAAACCCACTTTGCATCCAATTCCCTGTGTTTGCTTTAGGGATCTCTTCCTCTCCCTCCCCCATTCCCCCTCTCTCTGTGCTTAATGGGTGTCAGAGCTCAGTATGGTACAGATTAATACGAAAGTTGTCTCAGTTTGGTTGTTGATCTGTCTCAAACAAAAGAAATGCCATGTCAGACCATTATCTATTCCAGATATGTCTAACTTCAGATGAAACCACTGGATAATAGCTCATTGGTCATCAGGTTCAACCTACCTAATTTTTTATTCACATAAAGTTTGATATCACTTTGTCACTTACTGATGTCACTTTTTAATTTTTTTTTTTCACTTAGAGTTGAGGTGGAAAGTAGAGAGCCTGCTACAACATACTATCTTGATCAGGGATTCTATAGTTTCCCAAGTATGTAATTTACCATTGGATGTTGCCTACTTCCCATTGTGGTTAGCCCTTCCTGAATGAGCTGAGCAGTCAACTTGGGACCTTTTGCTTACAGAGCACTTGTAACTGTCTGCATACTGTTAATCTTCTGTCTGCACTCTAGATATTTTTACTATAAAGGATAGACTGTTTTTGCAGTTACATTTTGCTTAACTATTTTATGTCTATTGCATATCACCCTGGAATCCATTGGACAGAGGGTTGCTTAGAAATATGTTTAAATAAATGCATTCTTTAATTGATTACTTAATTAAAACTTCAAGAAATTTTCTGGGACTCTTCTGCTTAACTCACCCAGACCAGCCCAATATCCAAGGAAAATTTATGTTAAGAGAAGTTTTGACCCAACCAAAATTAAAGACCTTTTCAGATAATTGCCTAGTAAATCTACAGTGTTTACTCATTTGTTTCAGGGATCCATATATCTTTCCCCCAGGTATCATTATTGTTGCTGGAAATCAAATTCATGGCCAAATAAATAAATAATTCTATACCTGCTAGTGAAAAACTACCATGTCCCCATGTCCCCAAATCCCTAATGCACATCCATTGCTGCACTTCTTGAATGGAGGAGGATCCTTAAAATAAATGGGCAACTGCTTTACACAAAGTCAGCTCATTGGTTCCCTCTATGCCAAAATTATTTTCTATCATGAATTATTCACTAACTGGAAGCAGCTCTTCAATTCCTAACACCTAATATTTTAAAGTAGAGATTTAAGGGACTAAACAAAGTACCCACCATTACATGTAAAGCATGTGAAATGTCATTGAACTTATATATTTCCTTCCCATAAGTTAGTAGAGACATATGTCATCACTGTTATGAAAGTTGCATTTTCTCCCTTATTACCCCAACGTACCCTTCTGCCCATTTTACAAAAACCTTATCAAATAACATTTTCCTGTTCAATTTTGAAACTTTTCTCTAGAATTTGGCTATTCTGATCTCAGATTGTACCACTCAAGTATATTGCAATGAAAAATCAATATAGATGGCCACTTAAATAAAAAATGGAAATATAAGCCTGGAAATCTGTTCTTTCCACACACAGCAATGTCGTATCAGTAAAAAAACCCTAGCAAAATTAATATTTGTCTTAGTTTTGTTTCAGTTATCCATAAATAGTTTTGTTTTATATTATTTGGGTCCAGGACACGGGTGTTCTATAGGGTAAACCACATAAGGTTAAATCAACAGTAACATACAGTTTTTGTTTCGAAAGATCCTACAGGGAAGTTATTCCTTACTTTCTGAAGAACAGCAAAAGTATAAGAAAGAGCAGAAATAAGGTGGATCAGAATAAGTTCAGAATAATTTGTCATCCTGAGACTCCTGTAAGGGACGGGATAAAAATGTTTCAAACAAACAAACAAACAAACAAACAAACAAATAAATAAATACTCTTTCTCCTTTTATTCTGCCCTGTCAAACAAACAATATGAAAATCAACCCAGGCTGTGGTATATAAGCTGTCGAATGGCATGAGCTACAGCTCTTTCCATCTATTTTGACACTTTGAATGGAAAGCATCAGGTTAGTTCAGGGGATGAGGGGGTGAAATCAAGATAAATACAGTCAATTCTGACTTTTGGACAAGTTCTATACGAACAGTCCTAAATTAGACTGTTCATGGCAGACATGGGGATCATTTAAATGCTAAACCTTGGCCATCAGTATTGCTTAAAGGAAACATATCATTCTAGCCAACATTGGTTGGTGTCAGCTTGGTCCCAGGACTGTTCCTTCACATACAATCTGTCATAATTTACTTAATTTTGTAGTACTTAACTTTTGAATGTTTTATATCTGGAATTGTGGTAAAAGACCTTTTAAATAAATGAGCACAACAATAATTTATCCCAAAGGGTCACAACTTTGTTTCATAACTGTTGAGCAACACAGGAGAATTGTTGTTAGTGATTTCAGCTCTTCATAAAGAGCCGAAGCCACATTCTCTTAATGTTTTGTTGACAGGGTTGATACAGATAATATGCAGCCACTGATATAGGCTTGTGTCCACTGTTAGTTTGACTTAGTAGAGAAATGAAATGTGTAGCGCTTAAGTTAGAGTAACATTGGATACAACACCTAGGATGTAAAACCAAGAGAGATACTGGGCCATGAATTGTGTGGCATTCAAAGTCAATGGTGGGGCAATACTTCTATTAGGGCCAACTAAAATGCGCAGGAGTTTTTGAACACTTCCTTATGCTGGTGGGTACAAAAAGCAGAGGGTGAGATGGAATGAGCTAAGTCCCCAAATTTTACCAGATATTATAACAATGCCATATGCAATTTAGGTAGTCTGAAATTGGAAACCTAAAATGTAGGTTTAAAATTGGTAGACCTAAAATGGAAATTTGCAGTCTGAATTAACTAATCAATGGTAGGTCTTTCAGCTTCCAGATTAGACTTGACAAGGTATTTTGAGAGAGTTGAAGTGGCTAATTTTGCTTTCTGAAGATAGAAGACCTGACTGTAACTCTCATTACTCTTTGCTTCCACCAAACAAACAAGTTCCTTGTTCAGCATAGAGCAGAAATGTGATTCCCAATTAAATTCTTATACCAAGAGAATTATTTTTTAAAAATCCACTATAATGGGTTAGGCATGATTTCCCTCCCACTGAACTTGTGTAGAATTATGTTATTTCTTTTGGGTCACAATTTTTCATTGAGTGGAATAAAAAAAACATTTCTTACAGCTGGAATTGCTTTGGTAAGGCTGTAATCTTATGCCATCCCATTGAACTCAATGGGACTTACTTCTGAGTAGAAATATACAAATTTAAATGGTAAATTCATCAATGATATGTAAAATACAAACATAATTTCCATAGAATGAATTTCCTAGAAGTTGCTCATATCTTCTACATGTGACAAATAAACAGTGATAATCATATAATGACTTCACCTACTGTTCTGATTCACGTTTAGCATTGTGTTAATTACTACAGTCCGTCTATGCTTGGAGAGTTCTGCTTGTTGTACAGTATAGGTTGCTGTCTTCCAACAGAGAGCTATTATATATTTGCTCTGGGTTAAGAGAATTTCATAAAAGTGCTTCAGAGGAAATACAAATGAATTATTTGATGAGACAGGGAAATGGTTCTTGTCTCATTGTCTCACTTCTGACAGGTCTATCGCCCCAACCAGTGCAATATCTACGGTATCTGAGAGCACATGTTAAAGATTAATGAGTTTATTTTCACAGCCATCCTGCCTATAAATAAATGTGATACAAATGTGAAGTCCCATTGCACATTTAAATTCCTCTCCATCAGCAGCCTCTTCCTTAGTGCACTTTTAGTGGTTGGCAATTGGCATCTTTGAACTGAGTAGTCTAAGCAGGTGCTGCAAGCAAGACTAACAAAACACAATAAGAAGGAAAGTTTGAAGAAAACACTGTATTCCATTCCCACCGAGAAATCTTTTACTACCAAAAATACAGATGAGGCAGCAGGACTGCAGGCTTTTCCCAGTGCAGTTGGCTTGGAGTATACAGAAAACTATTCACAGTCCCATGTAAGCAATCTGATTTATTTGATCATGATTCTGCATATGCATTGTTCATGCTTGTTGTCTCTTGCTTCCTCTCACCTCCATTTTATAGTCTCTACTCTGCCCCTGAGTGGTTATGAATATTTGGCACAAGAATGCATGAGAGAGACGGCAAAGCGAGACCTAGTGGCACATTTCATGTTCAGTTTCCCCTAGCCCCCTCCCCAGGATATAGACCACACTTCTGCCAAAGAGTGAATCTGGGATATGGTAAGATGGCATAAGTCATTTCATCTATTATATTTTTATCTGTCAATGCATCCCACAGAGATCATCAGGAAGACAGCAGTCTAGTCTTTGTAGAATTTTTAACTAAACTTGAGTTTTAAACACAGTGGCAAATGGATTCAAGAAGGCCACATGGAGACACCCACACTTAAGAGGTGAAATCTCCCATGGCACAAGGAAGTTATTAGACTATGCTATCCTCCGTTTTTCATATCCAAATAACTGACATCAGCTGTGCCAGGATGCATCAGATCTTACATCTGTTCTACATATATAATTACCCAGACCCTCATCTACTCTAAGCCCTGCAAGCTGGAGCATGGCAGTGCAGGGCAAACATCACAGGTTTTCTTAGCTTCTCCACCCCCTAAAGGTACTTTTGTTTTAGACACGCCTTTAACCTATCTAGTTTACTCTGCTTGCTTGGGGAAGACACTGCTCAGAGAAGCCTTCCGATCCAGAAGATGTATGGCCTCTCACCTTCCTATTCCATCCCAAATCCCCTTTCCTTTCTTTGCAGTTTTGACCTTGGTGAAGGAAACTATCACAGAAACCTCCATGGTGGCTGATGGGAACTTGGAGCAGAAAAACCCACAGTCAGATCTTCCTCCAAGCTCAGAGTTCTTGTTCCAGCATCAGAGGAAAAGAACTCCAGATCCCATGACCACCTAGGTATTGCCTCATGCCTGTATGATTGCTCTCTAAGTCTGCAGTCCTATATAAACTTATCTGGAAGGAAGTCTTATTGAACTCAATAGGATTTACTTCTGAATTGCCATGCATAAAATTGCACTGTGAATTATTTAAAAATAGTGATGTAAAATGAAAAGTCAGGACACTCTTAAAAAGGAATAAGAGCATATTAACCCACAGTCTGACCTGTTCTGATCAGAGTCATCTTTAATTTGAGCTTTGGAAAGAAGAAACTACATACAGTCTGTCCTCCTTTTCTAATATTCTTATCCCTACTCCCCTGCTGGTTTAATTTATGTACTTAATTTTGGTTTGTAGGGAGCAATATGGCTAATTACGTGAAAACAGCATAGTTGTACAAGTGAAATTTTGCTTTCTAAAAAAATAATTTGTGGCACATCAAGTGCAATAATGTAAATTTAATTTCTTAAAAAAAGATAATTATGCTAATAGAATTATTTGAATAAAATTCACACTTTGCAGAGGATAATGTCCTACCTCCTAAATTATACTAATGCAAGTCTCTAAAAAATCTTTAATGAACCACTTCCACCCCAGGCTGCCTCAGGAACAAAACATTTATAGAATGCTGAGCCCCAGTTTATGGAGATTCGTGTAGTTTAAAAATAATCCTACAAGAAGACATATAAATGATCCATATCCAATATAACTTACCTGAGTTTTTATTCTGTCTCTTGTATTCAAAACACTTCACAGGTGCATGTCAGAATTATCCCATTTGGAGTATATGTCAACAATTTCTTCCATGACATAGAAGATTTTCCAGGAATCTATTTTGACTGGTGTGCCCTACCTATGATCTGGCCAGAGGAATCCATATCTTAATGGGTTCTTGCTTAGGTTATTGCATTGTCCCTGAGAGTGTTCAAAAACTGCAGCTAGTGCAAAGTGTCATGACTAGACTATGTTCTGGTTCAAGGCACTAATTTACAAATAGATAGATAAAATAAGTGGGAGGGGGGCAGGCATTTTCTGAATGCATAGAAGGCAGCCAATTTACTGATACTAAGATAGCTTGTGTCTGGTTAGTATCTACATGTAAGACTTCCTGAAAAACCCATGTATGTAGTCTTTAATTCCATGATGGAAATTAATGAAAGCATAAATAAATGCCCTTAATTTACATGTAGCTAATGAAAACATCAGGCATTCTAAGGAGGCAAGTTTAGGAAGAGGAAAACTGGAAAATACAAGTCCCTTCCATTCACCTCAACTCCCCTGTGATCCTAACTTGGCCAAGTGAATATAATGGCATCAATGCTACAGCGGACAGAGTTTAAACTGTTGCCCCCAGAAATCCTGTCGTCACTCCGTATATCAGAGGAAAGAACAGAAAGGAGAAGGGGCAGAAGAATTTTTCTGTGTGTGCTTATTTATTTGCATGTATCCTCTTGTTTGTGCATGTGTGTGTGCATGTGTAAAACATTACCTTTGGCTATGGTGTTGGTCCTATAGCTCTACTGTCAAATATTCATTCATTATATCATTATATCTTTCCATACTTTGAGATGGTTGTGCAACCATTTCAGTCTACAAATGAACTGTCTACATTCATAACTCATCTGACCCTATCTATATAATTGTTTTTATGGAAGGTGGTCTAATAGCAACACACTAATACACATGCCATTTATAATACTGTATGGAAACATGAGTTTGTGCTATTGCTCAGAATGAAGAAGATGACCTGGAATGTACTTATTGCAGTCTCAGCTCAGGCTCAGCTGGCAATAAAGATGAGTATGTACTAAACGTCCAAAGGTAACATATTGTACAACCCAAAGACAAAACCAGATTTAGCGCACAGAATCCTGGCCAAGGTGCCAGTGATCTGAAATATTGCACCAGCATAGAACTGGACCTTTGAGGGCTGAAATAGTCCCATGTGTGTGTGCTATAGCTCCCATTTTCTTTTTGGATAATCTTTTTGTGCTGTATTAAAAGGGCACCACAGTCTTTCTGCTATGCAGTCCCTAGTGCATTTTTCTGGTAGGACTTGGGTGATGATAGTGGTGATGATAGGATTCTCAGAGCAGAGAAATTTCTGGGATGGACTCATAAATGTTTGGCGATATGAGCCACAGCATCTTGGAAGAGGTAGATGATGGCATCATATTTACTTGAGATTCTGCTTTGCCATTAAAAAATTACTAACAGCAGGAACTACTTTGGTGGCTGCTTCTCAAGATGCTCTACAGAAAAGGCTCCTTCATCCCCATGCAGGACTCTTTTCCTGCTGTAGAAGTGTTTCAGTCTATTCTTGAGCCATGTTGGAGCCTGATAGCTGGATGAATCAGCAGCTATGTTGTATTCTGGAGATACTATTTTCCCTCGGCATGTTTCAGTCAAATTAAAATCGGAAATCCCTTCTATTAATGTTCAGCATCTTTGTTTATCAGAACGAAAGACATGAAAGCTGTATCAAGTTTCAGTAAAGCAGGATAATGAGAAAATCCCCAACTAAACAAGAGCAACATTATAGATTAGGATCAAATTTTGCTCATTACAACTAGACATATTAACATCAATCAAGAAAAAGTAATACCCAGAGGCTACTGTGTATGCTGTGGTATCATACTGGTAAATTCTGGCAGAAAACATCTTTTGTTGTGCAAGTATCACAAACCACCTGTGATCTGGAGATATGCCTGCTGATGACTCAAGTAGTTGCCCTGGGGAGAAACACCTAATGAGTCCTATCCTAAATGTTTATTTGTCTTGCTGCTCCTGCAGCTTCTTGACTGTTGAACACCCTTCTGATTCACAAAGAGATTCCACCAAAATGTTTGTGCATGGCAAGAGGAGATCCTATATTTATCTTTGTTCCATCAGTAAGGCATAGCCCTGTGATCTCTGCATCTACTATAAGGATTGTACAATACAGAAAGCTTGTCTATACTGAGCTTTTTGAGGTTTTGCAGATGACATTATTTGGATGAGACAGTTGTAATCTTTTCAGTCTTGAGTCTTTGAATAGGTGTTCAAGCACCCATTTTCCACCATCTCCATGAAGACACTAAGCTCACATAGTAGTGCATTAGGTTTCATTAGGTTATAGCACAACACGGTCTACCCCCAAAGTAATTCCTTCCCAAGGTAAGGAATCATACTTCTTCCTTCTGCCAGAGGTTGAGGTAAATACACCTGATGTGGCCTTCATTTTGTGGACTAAGGTAGCTCCTCTTCTTGGGAGCCTCCCCCACTTTGGTTGCAACACCTCATGTTTATTCTGCAGCCAAAGCTTATCTTTACCAACTTCCCAGGTCAGTGGTGGGCAATTGGAACTGGTGTCAGTCACAGAGAACCCCCTCACCCAACCTTCCATGGGGTAAATTGTGTCAAAGGAGATATGCCTCCTGATATCATGATGCTCTTGATGTTCCTGTCTGTGTGTCCACTAGCAACTTGCTTTACATAGGACTTATCCTACTCAATTGGGCTGCTCAGCTATAGATGCTCAGATGAGCAACTATGCTCATCCTTGTCTCCCTGTGAGGAAAGTGGGAGGATGAGCAAAACCCATTTGTTCAACGCTTGCAAGAGTGCAAGAGTGTACAGAAGCTTGTCCCTGGTCCCCACAGTCTAGATTAGGTCCATGTATCAGAGGTTCTCCACCCATGTTCTAAGTCCTGCTAGTATAGGCAAGTGAAGATCTACATAGGATCATTTGGCACAGGAAGTAGGTAACCGAGATGGACAGGGAAAGTTCTTCCATTGTGCCACCAAGACTCTTGGAGCTGCTCTTCTAGCCCTGCCTGTTCTCAGCTTCCATCCAATATTTCTCTTCCCCCTTAGGTCTCTATTTGCCTCTTCTGTTCCTCCACAGTTTGGTCATCTTGCCTCTCCATTCTGCCCTATTCACCTCACTTGCTCTGCACATTTCAGTCATTTGTGGCATGAACTGCTCTTCTGCTTTCCCCTTTTAGTCCTGTTTGGTCCCAACCAGATTGATTAGCTACAGCTATGCTGTTTCTACCCAGCCATTTTTCCTGCAACTATTGCCCTCCCCTAACATCTGAATGCTCAGGGAGCTGCTAACACCCAACAAGAGGTTCCCCACAAAGGTTAATGACTAGCTGGCCCAGAAGGCCCCTTCTGACTCTCTCTGTTTCTATGTTTCTATGTTAAAACAACTGTATGTTTTGCTGGAGTATGGAAACCACCAGTATTCATCTCATCAACAACTCTAATTTTGAAGTGAATGAATTAGGAGCAAATACTGAAAAGAATGAAAGGAGGGAAAGCGGGGAAAAGACCAGTAAATAGAAGGTACAATGAAAGGAACAAAGAGAAATTGCCTTGTAATGTAAATAGATGATCTAAACAAATATACTTTTAAAAATCAGAGAACTGGTTGGATGAATAATTCAAGTGAATGGGTTGGACCCATTCCCCCTCCCTGACAGCCCCTGTATGCTGCAACTTTATACAGATGATTTGGTGGGTGTGCTATGTGGTGGGGAGAAGGGATCCCTGAAACTTTTCCAGAGGCATCTTTGTTTCTTCCTTTTCTAGGAGTCTGGAGATGCTACTACTGGGAGCAGTGGAGACATGCCATGTTCTGCCAGCCATGTTGCCTGCACCTGGATCTAGATCTGATCCAATTATTTTGTGTCTACAACTTTCAAATATATTAATAACAAGCCAACAGAAATGATGCAGAATGTCACAAAAACACTTACCTCTGCTCCTCTAGTATTCAGACCGTTTCCACCTTTTCCTCACCAAATTTCAGATTTAGACCTATCATGACATCTGCTGCTCTGTACAGGCATATAATTGTAGCTTTGAAGTACAATCCAGTACACATGGCCCCAGAAGTAAGTCCTACTGAATTCAATGGAACTTACCGGCCAGCAGGCTGATTTAGTGCTGCAGTTTAATCCTATTTGCACCTACTCAGATATCCCACTGAGTTCAGTGGGATTTAATCCCAGGTAGGTGAATACAGAAGTGTAGTATTAGAATCTCTTTTCTTGGCCTTGTTCTCTAATGCATATTTCCTTGCCCACTGCAGGCATATCTCTTCTTTTTCTTCACTCTTCCTGACTGAGCAAATGACTTTGCTCAGGGCATCAGCTTTCTTCCTGTACCTCATTCATATCACATAACCTTAACAAGATTTTACAAAGGTATCTCATTTTCAGTTCTGACCTGTCTCTTTTTCTCCATTCAGTATTGTTTTTCTTTCCATGCTTCTGACACCTCCTCATTTTACTATCAATTTAAAAACATTAAATCTAGGTCTTCCTTTCCTTTTAAACCCCTCATCATGGCACACTTGCTCTTTTACTCTTGACAGCCTTACCATCCTTCCTGTCAGTCATGTCCTCAACCTAGCTACTGTCCAATTCCCTTTTGCATACTACAAAAGCCCACATCTTATTGCTGGTTTCAACCTCAGTAGCACAGACTATCCTGAAGCCACTTAAAGATATAAGTGGCCTAAGATGGCTTTGCTATAGTAAGAGTTCTACATATAGCCAATAAACTAATGTATGTATAATCCAGAGATTACATGCTATTATGCATACAGAATTGAGAAAAGATGGAAATCATGTTTTAATGATACAAGTGAGAACTAGGGATGGATGAATCAGCCTGGTTTGCTTCATATTGCTCACTCCCTTTTTCTAGGCACAATTGTATTCCATTTTGATTCTGTTTCGGTTTGTGATTTTTAATGAACAAAATTGTATATGGAAATTTGTACACAATTTTGTTTAAGACGTGCAGTTTTTGTAAGTAATTTAGTCTAATGTATGCTTTTTCTACCCTATTTTCTCTGGTATGTTCATTTTTTCCTGTTCATATCTCTTTAATGTGTGTAGATTTGTATGCATTTCTTGATAGGAAACCACATCACAAAATTCAGGTAAGTGTGTAAACCAAAGAATAATTGTGTGCAGGTTTGGATATTAATTTGGAGAATCAACCAAATGAGTTTGTATCCATGTTTTAGTATTTATATTTTCAGGTACCTTCTTTTATGTTTTTTTTTAATTGCAGTTTGAGAGGTAGACATCACATTAGCTAGGAACCTTTAGCATCTTTTCATTCCTGCTAAATTGACTGGAAGTAAATATAACTATTCACAGGCAAGAAAGGGAAATGCTGAATGATAGCCCTGTGAAGCTATATGCCCTGTGAAGTAGGCTGGAGTGAATGGAGGGAGGAAATGCAAAAAGGTAGACTGGAATCAGAGGAAAAAAGAGCCTGCCTTCTGGGGAGACAAAACTAAGTTGAGCAGTAATTTACAATTGATAACTGCCAGACAAGAATGGGTGTAAGGACACTGGCCTCCCGACACAAACTTCAATCTCATTTTGATGTCAGACTAAATGTAGTTTTAATTATGGAACATGTAACTGAGACCCTTCTTCTCTTTTTATACCATAGAGTGAGTATATGCGCCACGGTTCAGATCATGACAAGATATACTGAGAGAAAAGGGTTAAATGTTCTTCTACTACTTACTGCCTTCCCAAAATTCTGCCCCTGCAAGGAATTGTCAAAAATCTCACTGAATGCAATGGAGTCTTTTCTTTTTAATCCCTGCATGGAGGAGGTGGGTTTTGATTTTGGGTAGCAAAAAGGTGGGAAGAAAAGGTTTAATCCTCCCCTCACATGAGTCTCAGTTCCAATTCAAATAGGGGCAGTGTGCAGTTAGAGTCTTGCTTATACATTGCACAACTAGTTTATACCTTAAGTAGTTGCTGGTGGAACTACTTACCTGCAAGCCTTGGACACTTGTTATGCAAACCCGATAATTACTGTGTCCTTTACAGCTGCACTGGCATGCTTCTAGGACAAGTAACAGGGGATAACATAAGACTATTCCTTTGCTTTCTTGAACAGCAGTTGGATGAATGGCTGGGTGGTTGAATGGATGATCAAAGCTGGATAGACAGACACACCTGTCTTATCTGGGTTTAACTTCATTTTTTGACCATCATCTAGGCTGTTAGCAAAAGTGTTGATGAAGGATAGGACTGCTTCCTTGGCGTTAGATAAGAAAAAAACAATATAGCTGGATGTCACCAGCATATCAATGGAACATTACTCAACCATCTCTAAATCACATGTAAGACAAGATAGAACAATGTAGGACATCTAAGGTCGAAGGGCCCTGGCCTTTTTGAAATGGTGTGGCACATTTGGAATTTTGAGAATGAATACTAGATGCTCTCACAAAATGTATGCATGCCCTAGGAATAGGGCTTGCTATTCATAATATGGGCAACAAGGTGGACCCAGTCAGAAACACTTCCACCAAGTGTTTCCTTCTGAACCTAAGTCTGAGACCTAAGTGGGGTCTAAGCTATAAACCACAAAACTGCTGTTTAAATCCAAATAAACATAGTGCTGGAGGGCAGCCCTTCACTTCACAGCATGTGATCCTCCAATACACACATCAACCCTCTTAACAATCCAATAACAATCAGGAAAAGCAATTAACTTGCAAGCACCAAAAGATGTGTCCATGGCCATCATGCTGAAGATCTCAGTCATAGGTCAACACCCACGGAATCAGAAATCTCCTAGCATGGCCTGACAGAAAGGGTTAGAAACACTGCCAAACAGAATGTTCAAGGCTCAAATTTACTAGGCTTCTACCTCACTGACACCCTGCTAGGCTTATGCCACCAGACTGTCAGAGGCTCCACTGCCATATTTTTCTAGAAGCACAGATAGAATTGCTCTGCCAGGGTCTACCATAGCTTCCTGCAGTTTTCAAAGGGCGTGTTGTAAAAAGCTATTGGTTCTCAAATGGGGCAATGTATCTGGAAGCATCGGAATAATTTAGGAGGAATTAGGTCCATTCACTGATGTAAAATGGCCTTCCTGGAGGACCAATCCAGCCTTTCTATGGTTTCCTCTTGGTAGTCCTGCCTTCTGTCTCTGGACCCAGCTTTCTTTCTTCTGACAGTAACTGGATTTGTTCTAGTTTTACTTAGTTTTTTTTTTTTCCCAATTCAAAAGGTTGCAATAGCTCTCCAAGGCAAGTATGGGCTTTAAGCTAAAATTTGCTGGTAATTAGGCTCCATGCCTTAGGCCTTTACCCACCAGTATAGGTGGCCCCCAAGTGCTTGCTTGAAATTGAATGTAGATGTTGGTTTGAAATAGGTTCCCCACCCCTGTTGCAAATCAGGGGTCACTTAGTCACAATGAAAGAAGAGATATTGGCTGTAGATGGATGCTCAGTCAACAAATTGACCAGATCAGTGAAAATCCTTTTAAAGATGAACAAGATGGATATCAAACTACCTCAATTCAAGAGAATTACTCTTTTTTATCCACTGGAGTGCACGCCTAAATGTGCAGACCATTGTAAATTAGACAGTAGATATTAAAGGGAGTAATATATCCTGAAGGAAGTGCCAGACCTGAGATAAGGTTGCAGGAAATGCAGATGCTGAAAAAGCACTAAAGAAACAAAGAATGCCTGCCCCACTGCATATCTCAATGAAATGGACAGTATTCTGTTTGTTCATGCAAATGGAGTGTACAGGTCAGGTCAAAGAGTTGGCAGATGGCTAGAAAAGAACCCTGTATCAAGTGTGCAACTAGAACATCTGAGTCACACACAGAGTGACACACCAGCTTCTTCTGTGACAGACTGTATGGACTGGTGTAGGGTAACAGTTAAGTACATGTGAGTCAGGAAGGCTGTATTTCAGGGGCTAAGCATGGTGTTGGGGAGCACTCGTGACTTAAGGGTGGGTGGAAATATATTCCATGTCTTGCTATAGTATAGATCAGATCATGAGAAATATAAAGTGTTTGAGCAAAGGCAAGTTCTAAAAGAAATTAAAAGACACTGATAAATACTGCAGTTTTTCAAAATGAAACATAAGAACACAAAAATAAGCTTTGGGTGTTTCTGGTTCAGCATTCTGCTCAGATGGTGGTCAATTGGCTGCCTATTGCACTCATCAAGTAGAAGATGAGTGCAATAGCACCCTTCCTGTTGTGTTTCCCAGCTGCTGGAGTACATGGGCATAATGCTTCTGATAATTGTGACAATAAGTAGCCAATGTCTGGTAGTCATTGATAGGCTTAGTCATTATGAATTTTGCTACCCCATCTTTTAAAGTGATCCAAATTGGTAGCCATTGCTACATCTTATATCCCATAGTTTATGTGTTGTGTGAATATGTAGTTTCTTGTATAGGTGAGGCTTATATGGGCATGTGTTTGGAAAGGAAACCAGTGTTACATGCATTTATTAGACTTACAAAGTGATGCATATGCAATGCCCCAGATCAAATATTATTTCAGCCATGGGATTACTAGGTTGCCATCACTAAGCTACTATTCTCCTAGGATCAAGTCCTTCATCTCCTAACAGTACCTGTGCATTTTATAAATATTACTGAGATATTTTATAGATATTACTGAGATACATGCTTGTCTATGTAAGCTTGATATGCAGTATAAAAATACTATTACCATTAATAAGAAACTCATCAAGATTGGGGGATAGAGATTTAGGGTGCAATCCAGTGAAGTCATCCATAGCCATCTGAACCTGAAGAATTATGTGCATCCTATGTGTGGACTGTCTAAGTGTTTGGTCTTTGGTGCCACCAGGATACCTCATGCAATGGTGTAGTTTGCCTTCTCCGCTCTCACCCTGTTCTTGTGCAATTGGAGCAGCAGTGGTGAAATCCTTTCTGTGCTGTTTGCAAGGGTTGGGAGTAAGGTACTTTATGTTCAAAGTCTCAGCTGTTTTCTGAGGGCTCTGAAAACTTGTATGGCAATCTAGACTTATTCTAACATTCAGAATCATACTGTCCTTGGAGTTAAGTATACAAGAATATAATAATGCACACTTCAGTGTCCCCATACATTTATACTATATGGCAGAAATGTAGAAGAGTAAAATATTGTTATATCCCATGACCACGCAGTGTCAGCATGTATACAATGAAGGTAAAATATTTGAGATGCATGCTGAACAGCTTGCATGCCTGTTTCTAAAATCAAAAGAGGCATCTAATATGCAACTCAGCAACACTCGGCTTTTTCATTAATGTTTATCCTCCATTTTTTCCTTTCCAGCAGATCAGAATAAAAAGCTTAGAAATGCACTCTGCTATTGCATCTTAAAAGGATTGTTGTGATGCAGGGTATTTCTATGAAAGCTGTTAACAGGTTGCCTAAATCAAGTAATGATTCCTCTGATCTGTGGGAGCAGCTTTTCCTTATGTAAAGAGTTGATTCTGAACTGAAACAGCCCTGCCCTCCCTTTCTTTTTCTAGAGTCCACACTCCACACTCAGGTTGGTTGCTAGTGTATCATTTATTTCATTTCTGTATCGTCCATAGCTGAAGCTCTCTGGCTGATTTACAACTGTCGAAGCCCTGGGTTTCCACCTGATGTTACACAATTTGTCCAGTTTGCCTGGTGCGCATCCACTTGTTCTACAGTGTCTCCTCTGATGCCCAAGAAGTTGCAGTTTTCAGTTGTTGTCTGACTAAATTTGCTTGTTAACCTTGATTCTTTCAGAGCTGGCTGCTTCTCTGCTATCCCATTTATTTATTTATTTATTTATTTATATTGTGATTTATATCCTACCTTTTTCCTACAAAGGGCTCAAGGCAGCTTACATCATTCTCCTCCTCCATCTTATCCCCACAACAACAACCCTGTAAGGTAGGTTGGGCTGAGAGTCTGTGACTTGGCCAAAGTCACCCAGTTGGCTCCATAGCTGAGCGGGGACTAGAACCCAGATCATCTGAGGCCCCGTCCCACGCTCTTAACCACTACACCACACTGGCTCTCTTTATTGCACATTAAAAATCTGAATAATCTGGCTAAGAATGCTGTCTTTTGAGAAAGCTGAACTCCATCTCCATAGAGAGTTGGAAGCTAAGAGACCCAAATAAAATGTCCTCATTCAAAGCATATGTTGGTTGCTCCAAACTATCATGTATACACTGAATGACTATAATTTTAAGTTATACCAGCCACAGACTGAAATCCTCATATAGAAGCAAAAGGCGTTCTGTAGCAGATCATTCTGAGCCTCCACAAACACTGCTTCACCAGACCTTCCTGCCCACCCTTGCTTGCCTCCCACAGGATCACACCATCCGGTTGGGGGCAAATAAATAAATAAATAAACTGTGTAACAGGCAATGCATTGTCAGAATGTTTTTGTAAGCCAATTTAAGCCACCCTGACCTAAACATCCCAGCCTTTGGGCAATACACAATGCTATCATGGCCTCAAAGCCATGATGACTATGCATGTTTTGTAAATCTACAGTGCCATGAGTGAAGTATTTCTAATTTTTGTGACACTGAGGACTGATAACTGCTCTAAGATTTTACCAAAGAAAATATGGCAGCCTTTGTTTAAGTAACTGTAATATGCATGTGATTTTAACCATCTGTTAATTTTTAAATAATAGAATGTCGATGGAACTGCAACATTTTGGGGGACAAAAGCAAGATGAGAGTGGCATAGCCAGTGTATGCATGGGGTGCATGGGTGTTGCTTCCTTCATACAAAGTCCCAGGGGGTTTCTCCTTCCTTTTATTTCACTTCAGCTTAAAAGAGAATTGTTCAACAGATCCATTGGCACCTACTTAAAAAATCTCTCCAGAATGGCACGATTCTACGTAATGATATAACATGGGCACATTTGGGCACATTTTCAAAGTGGGTGAAAGCCAGCTACCCACCGGAGAAGACCCTGATGCTGGGAATGATTGATGCCTCAAGGAGAAGGGAACTAATACATGAATAGTCTGTTGGACACAACTCAGGTCCTGGGCAAACAAGCCACAATGGCTTGTCCTGAAGTGTGGCTTATTGTATCGTGCAGATGTGCCTACTGCAGGCCAGCAGAATCCTGCACAGCATGGCAGATAGCTTGGTATGTTCCTGGAAATCAAGCTAAAGTGTGAGCTGTAAGTAAGTAAGTAAGTAAATAAATGATCAATTTTAATTAGCTGACTGAGAGACCTCAGGCCTAAACACATGACTTAGTTTCATAATCACCCCAAAAGCAGAAACGTTGATATCTTCTGGCTAAAAAGACACTTGTAGCATCTCATCAAAAACTACTGTGAGGAAACGACATTTTTTCTACTTTAGATGCTACCCATCAGCTGGCCCTGGCATCTTTACCCTTACAAAGCAAATTCTGGGAAATTATATTGGAGGAAAGAGAAAGCAGAAAAATTACAGTGTTTAAACATGTTATTTCTCCATTCATGTTGTAGATGCACTGTTCTTTGTGCAGAGGCAGGGATAGAACAGTATAAATACAATAATTTACATGAAAATAGGAAAGGATGCCCTTTGTGCCAAAGTTGTACCCTGGTCTGTGCCAATCTAGAGTTTACTAATTAAACTTTCCAAGGAAACATCTCTGCTACCAGGTACACAGTGATGTATAACTTTTTCCCTTGGGCCAGAACAGGGTAACCTTTCTTCCTTCAACTCTAATGAGACAGAGAGAGAAAG
This sequence comes from Varanus komodoensis, assembly GCF_004798865.1. Classification (NCBI taxonomy): domain Eukaryota; kingdom Metazoa; phylum Chordata; class Lepidosauria; order Squamata; family Varanidae; genus Varanus; species Varanus komodoensis. The sequence continues at coordinate 34,193,674 of NW_025335941.1, forward strand.
AATGGGGTGGGGGAGAGGGAGGGAGGGAGGGAGGGGGGAGAGAAAGAGAGAGAGAGAGAAGAGGTGGGGAGGAAGAGGAGGAGGAGTGAGTACATGAGTAAGATTAGGAATCCTCCTCTAGGGAAGGGGAACCAATGGGGGTAAAAATCCTTTCTCTGTTTGTTTTGATTATTAGAATAGTTATTGGTTTTGTGCTCCATTCATTCAGAGGATGTTTGCTTTGTCATTAAATTTAGCCATTCTCATATTTTTCCATTCCCATAACTGTCAGTAGGAGACCTGGGTGGGCTTGTGCTGCCTGCAACTTCCACCAGCTGGGATTGCTGTTGCAAGCAGCACTGTGTAATCACAAATATTTTGTGGAAGATTTCTATGATATGCCAGTTGAATGTATGGGTATCAAATCAGTGACTTCTAGCGCTCAGTAGGTCACACATATGAAATAAACATAACAAATCAAGCTAAATATTGTTATTCAGTTTACAGGTGGCTTCTTGACAATATATCCTGACCACTTCAAAAATACTAGAGATCCATTTCATTCCCTAGCAGGATGCCACTTTATTACAGTTTCCTGTGTTGAAAGCATATATATAAGGTTACATATTGACTCGCAATACAAAAAGCCTTCTCTTTTTACACTGTAACTGTCCATTTCTCACTGGCTTATTTCCACTTGCCCCTGACTGTTTTTGTTGTGATTGACTGTATGCATTTAAATGCATCACTGAACTGGAAGCCATAAGTGGTCCCTTCAAACACAATGGTCATACTCTCATTCAGAAAATTCATTGCGGCAGAACTGGGCACACAAGTCGCTGTGCACTCTCCTTATGCAATATAACCGAGGGATTCTTTGAGAGATAAAATATTATCTTTAGATACTTGGCAAATTTATTACTGGAAGGCCTAGTTTTCACTCAAGGTTTCATCTTGTTCCTGGGTATACTAGTTCTGTAAACAGGGGTAGTTCATATGGCCAAATGCCATATGGCCATTTAAGTGTGTGTGCATTCTCAGGAAGAAGGGGCCTAACCCTCATTTCTCCTAAAATTTTGTTTTCTATGCTCAGGGACAGTGCCTTTATTTTATGGAAGGACATACAGCTGTGTGCCCTCCACCTGCACCAGTCCAACCCAAACAGATTGACCACCTCAGTAGAATCCAAGCTAAGGGTTCTGTAAAAATAATAAAATCTTCCCATAAAATTTAAGAGAGAGGTGTAAGGACATGGGTGCAAAGTCATGAAAAACGTTGCTCCTTTCCCTTTATTTCACAAAAAGTGATACTTCTGTTTAAAAAAAAAAGAGTACATTTCTTTCACTTATAGACATTGTCCTGTCCCCAGATGCTGTTATAAACGAATTATGCTCCAAGAGGCTTCTCAAACATGATGGCTTCATTTAACTGCTAGCGTACAACTTCTCTGCTCCTAGTCCCTTGAGTTCATTTCCTGCTACCAGTTACTGTGCTAGTCTTAAAGTGACAAGGTCTCTCACCGCGCAAGCCACTGAGCTCATTAACTTGCATTGCTGACAATACTATTCCTCCCACTTCTTCTAAAGGTGCTGTAACTGGCCGTCGTAACACCTAACTCAAACTCTTCCATCTTTTATGTTCCTAGGGGCTCATTATCCAATAAAAGTTAACTTACAGCAAAGTCAACCAATTCTTTTTCTTTCCTCCGTGCTTCTGCCTATACATATTCCCAGAGCAGTCTGTATCATTAAGGCATTGCGTGTATGTAAAAGGAATGATTCTATTAAAAAAAAAACTTTTACTGTTGCTGATTAACTCTGATGTGCCCTTATGTGTTATTCATTCCTTATATTCTTTCCATATCTTACAGTCCAGCTAAGTGTTATGATTATCATCAAATGGTACATCAAGGAGAAGTTACTTTAAAATATGATCAATAATGAAATAAAAATTCCTTAGCAAATAAGCCATCCTCTCAGGTGATGAAAAGTTCAAGATATTTTGAACAAAATCTAACTTTAAAAAGCTATCAATCTCTTAATTTTAACAATGGGGTTCAGTTTTTTCTTTAAAGATTTGTGAACAAAATTAAGCCAATGAGGATCTGAGAAATCAGGAACATGATCTACTGAAAATCCAATGCTTTGATGTGAATGGCAGTAGTGTAAAGACATGGTTGTAGAGGCATTTGAAAGTTTCATTTGGTTCACCTTTTTAAGCAACCTGACCCTGGTTTATATTCCTTGAGTAATATGTAAATCAGAACATCCCACATTACTCTGGATTACTTTTCTGAATTTTGCAATACAAATTTCAGCTCAAAAATGTACCAAAACACATGTTCTGTTTGTATTCTTTTTCTTTATATATGAGTATATTTAAATATAATTAAACTCAAGTTAAAACACACCTCTGTCAGGACTGAAGAGCAAATGCCTGATTAAATAGGTAGCCTTTTGTATGCTGGTGGAAGGCCATCAGCAAGAAGACAGGATGAAGAGAGAAAAATGCATACAAAAATGCTCATTTTAAAGTAAAGTTGCATAAGATTGTATCAGAAGGCAGCCATGCAAATGTTAATAGATAATCTAGGATTGTTCAATTAGGATAGAAAAGCAAATTTATAACATCTCTGCCATGCAAAGTAGCCACTCAGGCTGAAGCTGGTATAGAAACCTTTGCATAAAAAACACAACTCAAGAATATAGCCTAAGATTCCAGTGTTTGGCTATTGGCTTTGAATATAAATTAATCACTAGTGTTAGCCTTTGCTTTGTCTTCAATATCTTCTAGTACAATTTAAAGTCATAATAATAGAATCTTTATTCCCCATGGAGCATGGTTTCACAGCTATTCCAATTAATTACACACATCTTGTGACAACTTCAAAAAACTGCAATTACAAAAGGAAGCAAACTACAGCCCCCACAGAGATTGCTCTGTTAGAACTTAAATTTGGCCCATAGAGAAAATTTTACAGTTTTGTAATCCTTCAGGGAAAATATAATCTGTATGGATTTGGAGCTCAGTAAATGGTAAAGGAAATCAAACATATGCATGCCATGTTAGATAATCAGAATTATTGTAGGCTTCATTCTCTGCATAACTATAACTTAAAGCATTCGTCTTTTATGTATGCAGCTGTGTTCCAGTGCTTTCCTGAGCATTAATGATTGAAAGGCTGGGATCAAATAAAAGGATATCCACCTTTTCTTTACAGTTTTAAAACATGGAGACACTATAATGGAATACTTGGCATATTAGTGAGAAGAAGGTTGAAGAAGATTTCATGGTATAGGGATTGGACCCACTTTTTCATTTCATCTTCACAACAAGCCTGTGAAGCAGGTTAAGCTGAGTTTATCTGGCTTTATGAAAAGAAAGAACTAGAACCCAGAGCTCTCAATTTATTTATTTAGTGTATAAGTGTGCTAAATAAATAAATAAAAAATAAACTTCCATTCCAGCATCCTATCTACTATACTTCATGTTGGACTGCTTTGCTCATTATTTCTAGCCAGCATATTCACAGACCTGGGTCAATGAAACTTGTAATCTAAGTTGGGAAAAACTAGGGCATGGAATGATGGGAACTGTAGGCCAACATATCTGGAGGGCACCTGGTAAAAGAAGGCTGATTTCCAAAACAGGACATGCCCTTCCCTAGAATTGTCAGGAGGCAATCTAGCTTTGGTTACTAGTCACAGCCTCCTTATTTGAGAAGTTTAAAACAGCTGCATTAGCAGCTTGGATTGAGAGTTAAAGAAATTAGGAGCAAAGAGACGCAGGGGAAGGATACTAAATTTCTGGAGAGTAAAGGTTGTCAGGTTTCTGAAGCATACGATCTCACTTTCCCTAGTCTGGGTAAGAAAACATTGATTTTCAGCAGCAATAACAAACGTCTTTTAAGGAAGGGCTTGGTTGAGTAGCAGATTTTTACAGTATCCAAAAGTTTCTGGGTTCAAGAAAGCTGCTGCCACCCAGTGTACAATGGAAAACAAGACTGGGCCAAATGATGAACAACAGCTTTTCGTGAAGTGCATGGGTTCTCAGTTCAAGGGCATTCTCAGCAACCTGTTGCCTGCTCACTGGCATGGAGTTTTACTGGAAATTAGTGAGGTGTGTGAAGAAGAAAGAATTGCAGTCTCTAGGGATGAATCATCCTCCCACTTTCTTATATCCACATAATAATAAAATTTCACCTGTATGTCCAACTGCTCCTCAAGTCACAAGAACAGGACAGTTCTTTTCCCTGCTTGGTTGGCATCCCAGTGGCCAGTCCTACTAGTGCTAACAACAGCTGTAAAGCCAATACGGATCAGTTTCCTTTTAAAATGGTGTCAAGGATTCATTGTTGTGGTTTTTGCTTGGAATGTGAGGTCTGCATATCACAGTGTAGTAATGTACACAGGAAACACTCTAATGTGTGAAAGATTTGAAAAGTAGTCTCAGGTTAGGTTTGGTTATATATACCTTTATGCCTCATATTTGAATTTATTTGATTGCTATGACACATAGTCCAACCAGAAGTTCAAAACAGATGATGTGGCCTTTTTGTTTACTTGGTATTTCTTTGTCTCTACAATAGGCACCACCAACAGTCAATTATACCAAATTAAGTAAATATTGTAAAGTTTGGAAGGTGAAAGAAGAGGGGCGATGTCAGCCCATTCAAGCATGGTGATTCAGAGTATAAGTTTCTACTTGTGGGGATGGCCAGAAATCCTTTACAGAGGCAAAAGAGTACTTGATGCTACAACTATTTCTACCTCAGTAAGGGGAAGGGAAGGGAGAAAGCAGTGAAAGTCCCTGGAACTGAAAGGGAGCAAATTTTCCAACCTTGCACATCTCCACACAGGAAAAACACTTACAGAGAGATCGGGAAGCTTCACCAGAAGAAGCATCTCAAAAGAATCAAGCCCCCAACTTCTTCAAGTCCCCCAACATGTTTACACAGACACATTTGACTGGCAAACTTGACCCGTGCCAGCACCCTCCTCCAGAACTTGTCAAAAAAAGCTTTCTCTGCAGAGAAAGTTTAAAAGCCCACCAGCAAATGCAAGGGAATGAGCTGCATGTGAACAGAACAAGAACCCATAGAAAGAACATGCACTTCGGGTGAGGACTACTCTGATGTAAGTCTAACTCCCACCCATCCAGCACTTTGCCAAATCACACACATATAAATGCACACACATTGAAATATATACTGTGGAATATATGCTGTGCAGCATACAAAAATGTCATGATACAATTGGTCTAAAGAAATCCTGGATATAATGGCAGAAATAGCATGAGGAACTCTGCTTGGGGTATTGGTAAAAATCCAGAGTATTGCTCTCCCCCCAGCTTGACAAAATTAGCATAACATTAAGAGCTGAGCTGCTGCAGAGGTTCCCTAATGGCTCATCAGGAAGCCTTTACAGATGCAAAAGAATTTTCTGTTCCCAATCTGCAACTATTTGGTGCACCTTCCTGGAAACCAGAAAAAAATATCCGGAGAAGCTGACTATATGAGACTTCTAATCAACAAGTTGATAAGGCAGCAAAATTCCATGGAGCTCAAATGGGGTGAGTTTTTCCAGGATTGCACATGTTATTAGTGGAAAAGTAAGAGTAACTTTCATAATAAAGCAAATGGATTTATATTAGATTTATTTTCCTTAACCACTACAAACAGCACCACTACCCTTATTGGAATAACAGTGGTTCAGCATCAGAAGAAATTCTGAAATTCAAAATCAGAAGAGCCCACAAACCCCTCACCAATATCTATACACTAATATTTTTTCTGAGTTTGATGCATTTTCTAGCATAATGGTGATCTTCTATTATGATCTCGAATGACACTTGCATTCACTTATTGTTAGGGTTGGTGGCCACAGAACAGACCAACAGAGGGACCAGGGCAACAGAAATTCAGGCAAGACAGAGTGCAAAAGCAGGGTTTAATGGAATGTCCAATTCATCCTCATGGTACAGGATGAGGTCAGGAACCAGAAGAATGCATGAGGGCAGAACAAGAGTGTGGTCAGGAACAAGGCAAGGGTTGAGAACCAGGAGGGCAAATGGAGGTGGAGATACCCTGAACAGGATGACAGGTTGGAGGACATGGCATGGCAGGACATACAACATGGCAAGCAAGATACATGAGACAACAGGAACCAGATTCAGCAAGGATCAGGCGAGATGCAGGAACTGAACCACAGCTCACAGGAAGTCCTGAATTATTGAGGCAACATAGCAAGGCAGGATTTAGGTGAGGCAAGAGGCAGAAACAACAGCAGGGAACAGGAACAGGAAAGGTGAGGCAGGATGTAGGCACAGCAGCACACAGATGAACCTGCATTGCTGAGGCAACATGGCAAAGTGGGAGCAGGATCTGTCAAACAAGGTGAGGCAACTACAGGAAGACCTGTGTTGCTGAGAAAAGTTCCGGGGGGAACAGTTTGCTTTTATATAGCTCTTCTCCCATGTCTCCCAGGTGGCATGCATCAGTACACTGAAACCTCAGCAAGGCGTGGGACCAATCCTGGAAATATGTGGCGATTGCTCTGATTTTGGCTACCAGAGCAGCCCAGATCCTGACACTTATGCAGCATGTGGTGCCCAATGACATATGAAAAATAAACATAATACAATCATGTCTTTTGTAGGTGGAAAGAAGTACAGTAGTTTTGTTTTTGTGTCTTGCCCAATTTATTGGAAGATCCCAGGCAAATCATGGCATCATGAATTATGTAGGCCTGGAGTCTTTCTCTTGTTCATCACACAGTGGCTGAGTTCGAATGATACAATAGCCACAGTTGATTTTTTAAAACATAGTTTGTCCCTTCATCCAAACACAGTTATTGGTATTTCAGTGTGGCACATTTAGTCTAGATGTCTAGACTAGAAAACATGACAAGAAAACATGACAAGAAACAATTGTTTGTTCCATGGTTTCTATGTACCACCAATTTTCTTGGGACATTTGAACCTCCTTCCTGGTTCCCCTCTTCCTGGTGGACAACTGCCACAGAAGACCCCTTGGAAAGAGCAATAGCTGCAGGAACTGCTCCAGTCATCCAGTTTCTGTCATCCTACACTGCAGAATTACAGATGAGTCACTGGTTGCTCATTCCGATTGGTTCCTCTATGTTTTCACCTCCCACAGGTTTCTTCACTTTGCTCCAATTGTCCACCTCTTATTGTTTAGCAGCAAACATGCCATGCTGCTTGAAATGGCTATGTTCGAGCTGGCTGTGCCATGCATCACTTATGAGTTGCTCTGCCTTTTGTTTTTATGCAAAAGCAACTCACTCCTATCTTAAAGCTACTTCTTCAAATGAGGGCCACATGGACAATTCATGAGGCATTAAAAAGGGACTATCCCCTGAAAATAAATCTGCCACCTGCCTTCCTAGCTTTACTCCACTTGTATGCTGTCTGCAGCACCCCTCAGGAGTGTCAACAAGCCCTACCGTAAACCTATCCCCTATAACCTCTGCCACAACTGCAGCACAGCATTTTCCAGCCTATGAACATCCCCAGGGAGCTGCACCCAGTGATGCCTTGGGAAAACTATTCCTAGTAGGGCACACTCTGCTCCATCTTTGTTTATTGGATGGAGATCCTGAGCAGAATGGACACTGAAAAGGATGCTGGCATTGATTCCCTAAAACCCAGATTCCCCTAAAGTATAGTAGCATCTCATTCTCCTTGGAGGAAATTTCATCTGTTACAGAAGAGCTTCCATGAGAGAGCTTCTGGTCCCAAGGAAAACTGGGCACATTTATTGACCTATGGGGCAGCCATAAGTCCAGGTACCATGATAATATCTTTCCATGGTTTTCAGAGCAAGTGAAGAGAAGTGGGGATGGGGGTGAGGATCTTGTGCATCCCAGCCCAGTGCAAGGATAATCTGCACACATTCAAGAAGTTCAAGAAGATCATCACCCACAAGCATTCCAGGGAGGTCCCCAGAATCCTGTGGTTCTATGAGAAACTGGTGCACCAGCTCCTCAGTTACAGGGACAGCATGCCGAGCGGCAACACAGGAATCAGCATCTCAGTCTCCAAAATTAAACCCCACATGAATAATGCCCAATCACCATCCCATTTTTTCCACCTCCAGAACAATAGAGCCATATTCAGCCTGGGCAAGTACATACAACACTGCTCCTCCACTCTCCATGCCCTCTGCTACCCACTCCAGACCAAGAAGAGTTTCTGTCTTTCACTGCAGGACCAACCATACCTTGCTTAGTTCCATCCTTTGCTTCCCAAGAACCATCCCACCCATCTTCAAGCAACAGCTTTCCTGCCACATATTCCCTGCCCTATCTGCTTGCCCCCTGCAGTGAGACAAGGAAGAAATTAGCTGGGAAATGCCTTGCGTGTCTACGATGCTTGACCACCTTCAAAATAGAACATTACGATTTCCCATCCCTACTTCCCCACAAGCAGTGGTTTCCATGTTGGGAGGTAGTTTGCAAACAGACTGTAGATCCATTTTAAATCAATGGTCCATAAATTGTTTCCAGCTAACTTCATTGGGATTATGACCAGCTCATTTATTCCATAGTTCTATTATTGTCTTTCCATGGGTGGTAAGCCATTCTGATGATCTCCAGTGATTAAGCATGGCTTCTCTGAATCTTTGTAGAAACTGCAGACTATTTGAGGTAGTGATGGAGGCAACAGATTCTTTTACAGTTCCAAAGCACAGGATGAGAAAGAGAGGAAAAAACCCTTTTCTAAAGACTTTTGGCAGGAGAAGGGTAGTCATTTAGCAAGCCTAGGATTGTCGATTATCCCTCCCAAATGCTGAAAGAAACAACAGCTCAAATGGCACTGCACTGAAACCAGTTTGAAATGAACTTGATTCATTCACTGCCACTTCCAATGCCCACTTTTGGTAAAGCAGGCATTCTTAGTTTATCACAAAAACACCTTATCCTGTGCCTTAGTGATCATTATGCAGCCTGTAATTGTTAATAAAGTTTTCTAGTAAATTAAAACAGCAACAACTAAAACTCTCCTTTTGAAAAACAAAATCCAGAGCCTTTAGTATTATACATGTAATTATATAGCTCAGAGGGAAACTAAAATTATAGCCAACACATTTAAAACATTTTTGAGAAATTACCTCAGGAAGCCATTTTCATTTTATTGAGCCAAGGAGAGTGAATCTAGAAGGGAACTGCTAGCATACTTCAAGCAGAACAGTTACAATCCTAGCATAACAATCCTCCAACACAGGTATCTTCACATGTTCAGTGGGTGTTTTATTCATCAGTCATCAGATCACATCTGATCATAACAATTAATTGGGTTTAGTGGAGGTTACTTGGAGAATTTCTATAGCTTGAGTGGTTATGTGTCTTTCATTCTCTTTTGTGCAATTGTTCGCTCATCATTCTAATGAGATTATTTGGTTAGATCTCATTAGCCCATTATATCTTCCTGAGTCCAAACTTTGAATAGGCTCTAGCAATGTGAAAGGGGATATTGGCAGAAGCTTAAGGATAGACAAAATAAAGTCTTTCCACTTATACAATATGTAATCAATAGTACAAATTTGTTGTCCAAAGATGAGATGATTCCATGGCAAGATAATCTGGGAGGGACACATTAAAACTTTTTTCCTTCACAGGTTCCACAAAGACACAGGCATTTAGGTGAAGTGTTTGTTTTGTTTTGTTCCGTTACATTTTGTTTCATTTTGCACATTCCTTTCAAATGGTGGGTACAAGAAAGTTGGCAGCCTCAAATTGCTTCACTGAGTGCAGAAGACTTGACAACCTTTTTTTCTTATGAGGAAAAAGAACTATTACTTCAATCCTTCCTGTAAGTTCCATTCCTCTGCACACTACTCTATACCAGGCTCCATTTTGTAGCTTTTGGGAAGTCTCTAGAGTTTGCCTCTTTAGAGGAACACCATCTGCTAGAAAGGGAATACAAGTTCCTTTCCTACGCTACTCTCTCACTGATGACCAAATCTGGGTTTGGGCTAGTAGCTTTCCATGGTGGTTAACTGTGACTCCTATGATGGAAAGGTAAGGCTGACCTTAGTCAGAACAGAATCATTCTTTGCTCCGATACTAAAGTGGTTGGCAGAGCTGCAAGAAAGCTCTGTTTTTTTGCCCTTGAATTCCCATTATCCTGCTTTTCCTCAGGAGCAGTGCTTTTTTTGTCATAGAACGCACCGGAACGGAGTTCTGGCACCTTTTTTCGATGGATTTTCCAAGTTTTAAAAGTAACTTTTGAAAATTTGATGTTTGGTCCATGTGGATTTGAATTGCCCTGTCGAACATAGCAGGTCGGTGGCAAAATCATTAAAACGGTGCACGTGGGCTGCTTGTGTGTCGAATCCGATGCATGTGTACTTTGTCTGCGCTGGTTGTGATGGGCCTGCTCAGCTTGTGGTGCTGCTTGGCTTGTGATTGGTTGTGTGGTTGCGCGCTGAGTGCTTACTGCGGGCGGCGACCGTTATTTTTCGTTACACAACTTATGTGTGTGGGTGTGCTTACAGTGATTGACTATGTGCAAAAGGTAAATAATTTCTATATTGTAAAAAAACGTTGGTGGATTGAAAATCTTTTTTTAATTTTTAGTGTAAAAGTGTGACCCCAAATTTAAATATGAAAAAAATACTAATTACTTCTCAACCACCAGTCCTGCTAATAAAAAGACCAGAATATTAACAGACACAATGACAGAACACATAGATACTAACAACAAGGAAACAAGTCAAGATTTGTCAGACGAGAACTGGGCAAAACTTTGGAATTTACTATGAACATTTGCCTTAAATACAATAAATTAATGTTAAGAACTGAATATAAAATTTGTTTAATAAAAGATTAACAAGATGTGAGTTCTAGCACCTTTTTTCTTACAGAAAAAGCACTGCTCAGGAGAGTAACTCTGCACCCTGGCAGTAATTGTCTCTCATTCAGATGGCCTTAAAACTGTAGATCATTCTTTTTTCTTTTGGGGGTGGACAGGGGGCAGAGAAGGTAAGCCTGAATGGACATTAGTCTCAAATGCTATATGGACTTTCTATGTTTAAAGGCAGTGTATGACTGAAAGCAACTTGCTGTGTAGCAACAGCCTCCAAGCTTTGTCTATGGGCTTCCTGTGGCACAGGGTGATCGCTGTGTGAAGAAGGATGCTGGATAGGTAATCCTTGGTCTTCTCTAGCAGGGTTTTTTTTACATTCTTATGAATGAAATATGAACATTTTAACTGCAACACAGAAACCATAGAGCCAACTGTTGTTTCTTATTGTGGTTTCTGAATCTTATTGTGGTTTCTGGTTTCTGAATCTTATTGTTGTTTCTTATTGTGGTTTCTGTGGTTTCCAAACTTACCATGTTGAAATACCATGACCAGGTTCAAACAAGATGACAGATTGACAATGGTGAAAAACCACCATGGCTTGACAGGTCATCTGAACTAGCCAATGTCTACAGAAGGGAAGAATTTAAAGCTTTCAAATATACTTGACTATAAATGTATGTATGAATTCCGCTTCTGTTTGGCAACAGTGAAATGTGTTGACCATCTTTTTCTAGTACAATATTTCCCAGTGTGAAGTTGTCTAGGTGTTTTTGATTACAGCTCCCATCAGCCCCAACCACCATGGACCACGGACAAATATGCTGGGGACTGGAATCCAAAATATCAGGAGGGTACCATCCGTGGAAGGCTTTTCCAGTCCTTGCTGCTGGAAGTCTTTCAGGGCCACATGACTTTATCTTGCTTTGTGCACTGAGCATTTTTCATATATATGCATATTGTCAAGCACTGTTTTTTGATCTTCAAATGCATATGTAAACACATGAATTTCAAAAGCAGGTTGCATTTGAGTGTATGTTCAGTCGGAAAGGTGCAAAGTGGGAAAATCCTGATAAAAATGGACTGCACTTAATTTTTCAAACAGCCCTACAATTATGGTCTATCACTTAATGGGCCAGTAGCTTCTCCTACCTAGTAGGAAAATATGCTTGCTGCCAAATTAAGGGGTATACTGCAATTTTAAAGTAGTTCCTGCTGCTGGCCCTCTTGAGGCTAATGACAGGGCTCTTCTTGCATTTTATTGAATATGCATATTATAGGATTGTGGTGCCAATGTTTTCCGCAAATAGGCCTGAGTTTTGGTGCTGCTAAAATAACCTAATTGCTTGCAGTTGACCAAACTCCCTTTACATTTACGAACCACAGTGAAGAACAGAAACTGCCATCTCAGCTGTGTATTTCTTCTGCTTCTTGAGTTTGACTCAAATGCTTTCATCTTATTTTACCTTTAAAAAAATATTAATGCTGTGAAAAGATAATGAACACTCTTTCCAGAGGAGTTTTAAATGACTTGCCACTGAAGGAGGTGTCACAGAGTTTGACTGAAGTGAAATCTACATTCAATAAAATTGTCTTCTAAAAGGCTGAAATCTAATAGAAGAAGGAGCAAGCTATACTGCTGGGATCTCTTGTTTTCTTGTGAGTTTCCCAAATGAATTCCTTGGCTCATTTGGTAAAGAGGAGATGAGAAGTAAGGCTTTGCTTAATTGAGCTATGCAATCTGCTGACCCTACTGTCTGGACCAGTGAGCTGCATCATTAACTAAAAAGTTCACTGGAGTTCAGTAGGTGATAGAAGATTTAGCCCACAGGCCTACAACTCAGTGGAGTAAACACTGAAAAAATGGAATAAATCACCAAGACTCTTACATTTCAAAGATACATCAAAACCTCCCTAATACTCCATTGCTAGTGATCTAGCTTCCTTTAAGCAGGATAAAAGCAACAATTAATCCAACCAATAATCATGCTGTGGCATATAACGAGCTGCTCACAGTTTCCGGGAGTCTTTCACTATGCTTCTCTATCTTTCATCTGGCAAACAGCAGTAACAATGTTTTGCAGAACTGCCTTCTCATGTAGTGTGGAGTTGGAAGTTACCTTCCTGACTTGCTGCCCATTAAAGATCTAACTGGATCAGTGATGCAGAATTCTTGTAAGAGATGTATTCCCTTCCACCTTCATCCACATTTTCAGCATCACCCTTTAACAAAGAGGTAACGGTTAGAGGAACGTTGGATTTCATCAAGTTTATTATGGCTTATCTACGTTGACAGATCTCTGCCACTTGGAACAATTGCAAAATCTGCTACCCATTTTTTAATTTTTTTAAAAAAAATAACTAAAATATAAACACATGTTATTATATAAATAATACAATGCTTCATTCAAAGGCATTATTTAAGTCCTAATCATAACACCTCCTTCCCCACGTTCAGTTTCCAGACCAGGAATAGTCCTATTAAGGCATTTCTCACCTCTGTAAGTTAAACACAAGAGGAGATGGAGCATAGCTCTGCCTTGTGCATTTCTGTTGCTCTTTAGATTTGGAGGACATTGATCTCAAAAGAAGAGCCTCCAATATCTTTGCAATCTGCCAGACTGCAAAACCAGTGCTCCAGATTGTAGGTCAGTCTCCATAGATAGAAAAGGCTCTCCTTTCCAGCACATCGATCTTCATATGTAGAAGGTGATGGAAATAAGCAAGCAAGGAGACATACTCGTACATACCCCCTTCTTGTGTGTTTAGCTTGCTTAAGTAAGGAACTGCTGTATACGTGTGTCCCTTAATTCTACAGGCGTACTTTACACTTTCTGCCCAATCCAGCTGTTCTTAATTTAGAAAATAATGTTTCACCTACCATATTATCCTGTGTAAAATATAGGGTTTATATTTAAGATGTCATGATCTGGACCACACATCAATGATTAAAGATATATCTGGTGGCAAAAGATAATAAATGGGCTGTATTACTTCAGAGTGCAGATGGAAGGTGATTTTTTAAAATGTTTTCATCAATTAAAACAAAAGGATTGGCTTGTCCTGAAAATGATTTGGAGGTTCAGAATGTTCTGGCTGAACATCTGAAAAACTTTGAGGGCTTCTTTGAGTTTTGAGTTGGAAGAATGGTAAAGTGCAGTGTATTCATTACTTCCTTCTTTTTCTCCTTTCCTAAAGAAATGAACTTATCTTACATGTGTGTGGAGGAAGCACCAGGGAAGTCAGAGAACTCTACAACAGACACAACAGAGTTCAAATTTCTAAGGATCCTACCTGCAAAACCCAGAGTAAGGATTTCATGGAATTACAGACTTTTCCCAAGGCATGGACTTACAAAACATTAAAAAGCAAATTAAATCACCAAAAAAATTAATGACAAAAATAGTATTTTCCTATGAGCTAAAGCATGAAAATGTGCCTTTCTCAGGGACTTGTGTATTTAGTTGAGGGATTTGCACAAATCTGCACAAAAATTTTAAAAATGAATTTGAGCAAAATCTGATTCTGGCAAGGAGTGAACGATGGAGCAAAAGGCACCTGGCAATTGTGGATGTGGATCTACTAATGTGGATGGAATGCATTTCTGCAACATCTGTATATCTCTCGGTGGCAGACAGCGGATGCTTCCCATTATCACTGGCCAGTGGCAAGAAATGCATAGAGCAACTTTTCCTCAGGGGGTCAAAGCCCTATGATCCCTAGCAAGATATGACACACCACTTACCAGTCACTGCTGGCCTGTGCCAATGGGAGACATAGACCTGTCGTCTCTTCTTCCCAAAGCAATTTCCTTTTTTGTTGGGGAAAGGTGACTGATAGGAGCAGCAGTGTGAGTCCTAATTTGTTGTAGCAGCCCTGCTCATGTGCCACTTGGCCTATCTTAAATCAGAGCTACTGCCTTGAACATAAATTCCTCTGGAGAAATCAAATACATACACAGAGCAAATATCCTAGCTTTCCCCAGCTTGAACTCCCATCATGCCTAACCAACATGGACATAATCAGGAATTCCAGGAATTATAGACTAAAATACTTAGAGGGCACCATTTTGAGGAAGGCTGAGATACTTTTTCTAGATCTGAATAGAAAGTCCTTTTTCAAAGAGGGGTGCATAAGCCACATCCCTCGGACATGTATTGTGTGGCTGCTGTGCCTCTCCCATGTTGATTAATTAATCTCCCTGTCATCACCACCAATGGCATTACTGCTGCATGTTGCTGATGGTGACAATGCCAGTCAGGTTGCTGGGCATGCTGCTCCTTCATCTTCATCGGGGCATGCAAGGAGCAGCAACTGTTCACTTGCTCTGCAGCAACCTGCTTCACTTCTTCCATGTTGGCAATGACAAATCGGTCATACCTGTTGGGAATTGCTGCGCCAAAGGGAGAAAGATTGCTTTTGCGCCCTAATCCTAACCCCAAAGCTTCGTAGTAGCACGAGTGTGATTGTTTCTGTGTGCATGTATGTATCATGTGAGAGTGTGTACTCTACGTGTCTGCTAATATGTATGTAATCCTGATACTATGTCCTCAGATCACCAAAACAGCAGGAAGGAAAGTGGGTTGGTTACAATATTTATCCCTGCTTTTCTGGCTTGCTTGCTTCATTCTCCTTTCCAGGATTTAAAAACAGAACAAACAAAAAGGCCATGAAATTTCCTACATGCAAACTGAAGTAACACGGTACACTGTATGCCTCCAAATTCTACCACCTTGTTCTCTGGATGTGTAGACTAACTCTGAACAATGTTTCCTCCATGTTAATCAATACACTCACTTTTTAGTTTAGCTCAAACATCACAGAGTTACATTCACAACTGAACGTGCTCAACCATCTTTTGATTCCAGAGAAAAAACAAAAAGTGCTGCCCTTTGAGTTCTCATTAGAGTAGCGAAGAGGTGAAAAAGAAAGTGACAGAGTTATTTTGGAAATTTCGGCAGTGTACAGGATGTACCACGAACACGTACTGCGATGCTGTCCAAAAGGATGGGGCTGCATTGGAAATGTTTTGCTCTTTGGGTTTTTAAGCCATCCCTCACAGTTTCTTCTACATTCTTCACTGAGTATCTTGCTAATTACAATGCTGTAAGGCATTTTTCCCCCGGTATGAACATGTTTAGAATAGAAATGAAGTCATTTGTGCAATTGTACATCAGTTCTACTTTTCCCTCATCTTAGAAAAAGGGGGGCAATTCTTTTTATTATTTTCTCTCTAACACACAGCATTCAAAGCAGTTCAAGTCACTCATTTTCTTTCTTTCTGAATGTAGTTCTATGGGAGTAGTGGTTAACTGAAGGGGTACATGCTTGCACTCAATGTGTGATGGAAATTTTCCTCTTGAAACTTGCTCTTCAATGTCCTACAATGGTTGCTACTGGTATGGATAATCCTATTACTTATTATTAGTTGCACATATGTCTGTCTGGGCAGCTTACAAAACCATTTAAAATGATAGCAATGCAATTAATTAAAACAAAGCAACACAATATAAAACAGAAAATAAAATACAAAAACTGACAGTGCAAAGAGAAAATTCAGTTTGTATGTATATAATTTTGCAGAAAAGGGTCTTTCTGTGTGTACAATAGTATGTGGAGAGTTAAAATTTAGTGAAAACAGTTGCAGTCTTTTTCCATATCAAGGAGGTAACTGATCCAACAAGAATGGATCAGAAGTTCCAAACCTGGCCATCCCTACATTACTCTCATTCCCAACCTCTCTCAACCAGGAGCTGGGTAACAGCTTCAGCCTTGCACAGCTAGACTAATCCAACTATACTACTTAGGTCCTTTGAAAAGAAGCAGAGACAGTTCAGGTCTGAGGGTGGATATGGCAAAACGCTGTGTTATGGACCTGCTCCTATACTGATGAACCCTGAACCCTTCATGTTTACTTCATTTGACTGGCCTTCATTTTGTGGCAGGTGTATGAGAAATCAACCCAAAGGTGGAAATCTGTTGGGTTCCTTGGGATTGGCTCCCTGTAGTCCATTTGGCAGCTGGATGTTTGCAAGCAATCAAGCTCTACTTACAAACAGAGAAAACAGTGCCAATGTCATGTGTTAGGAGGAACTGCTCAAATTGTGGCTGCTCCTGGTGCCAAAGAAGGCTGGTTGTAGGGCACTTGGTTGTGAGGGGCCTGCAGGGAAGGAGCCCCTCTGGTCCACTGCACAAGAAGCATCCCTTTTCTGCACCAACTGCTGCCTTTTGGGTAGCTGCTGATATGAAAGAAGGTTGTCAGTTGCACAAGCAGAGCTCTGCAAGTATTTATGGACTTTCTCTCTGCTTGGCTAATTTTGGAAGACTAGCGTGAGCAGAGGAGGAAGCCTGCAAATGCTTAAAGGGATGGATTCTCATCACAGCTCTAGTCAGGTAGCTCTGACTTTTGCATTATTTTAATTTCCAGCCATGATTCCAAATGATACGATGTTGAGAATATCATGGGTCATTCCCAGATCCAGACATGTATGCAAGACCAGCACCAGCACTTGATCCACAGCAGGGGCCCGTGGATTCCAGGGTTGATCGCACCTGTGGAAACCCAACCTCTTTCTCTTCAGGCACAGTTTGAGATTGCGCTTTCCAGTGGCAGATAAATATCAAACTAGTATGTGTACACATTTCATCAGGGTAAGGCAGACTTGTGAGTCTTAACCACATTTAGAAGTTTAAGAAACTGTCCTGGCCACCACTACAAAGTGGCCTCGATGTATCCTAAAGCCAGAAAATGAAAATTTCACAGAAAATGAAGGTGGCCACTTCTGAAGGCCTTTACTTTGCTTTGAAGGAATCTCAGTTATAGTTTTCAAAACAAATTGTCATATAGGGGGTGGGTTAAGGCAGGTTCCATGGAAGGTATCAAAAAGTAGCTAGGTGTGGACTAGTGCTCACAGATGCTATGTCGCCTATTCCCATGTTACAAATGTACTATCTCAGTAGCTCAAAAAATAGAAAGAAAAGATGTAAAGAAGGTTCCAGTCTTAGGTTTATTTAGTGGGAAGTAAACCATAGAACTCAGTAAGAATGCCTTTTACATAACAGTCCCGCATTACAATCTCCCACACAATCACATCTAAGAAATTAAAACTCTAAATATATCATTTTTATGACACTGCTTATAACTAGTAAAACTGTAGTTTTGGGAAATCTGCCAGATTTACAGTAATTATGCAACAGACTCACCATCTTTTGTGGCTATTTTAAAACACAGACTTCTTCACTTAGTTGTGCAGAGGTACGAGAGTCAGTTTACTGTAATGGAAGAACACTAATGTTGCTGTTTATCATTTGCATTGCAGTTGAACACTAAGGCTGTAGCTAGTTTGGGACCACGTTTTACCAGCTGCTGCGCAGACAAGGAAGAAAAATTCTGGAGACATTTATAGAAACTCAGACCACTTTCAACAGACTGTGTGTCAGATCCCATAAAGATCCCAAAAAGATGACACCTGAAAACAGTTTCAGAAATGTTCATAGTGGTCCATTCTCGAATGAGCCTGACACTGGCCAGGGTTTCAAAATGAACTGAAATTTCATATACATTCCTGGACTTCACCATTCAACCTTTATGGGTAGCAATACTTTCCTGCTTTACTAGAACAATTGGAACAATTCTGGAATTGCATTCTCATCAATCATGGCAAAGTTTCATCAACACATTATCATAACAATGCAGGCACAGGTAACACATCATCAGTACACACTTCCTTACCAACAAATTGCTGGTTATTGCAAACACAGGCTATGATTCATTGGTGTGTGGTTTTAGTTCCCTCAGCATTCACTCCCTAGTTGCTTTCCTAGAGATAGGATAGCTTGTCTTGTGATTTCTTGCTCCTGATTCAAAGGTGAGCTCTAGTTTAAGTGTCATTGTCATCTGTAACTTTTGTTTGCTTTTCACCTTTCAAGAATACAGACCAAATGGCTGTCAAGTATAAACCACCTGTGTGGGGGAATTTTCTTCTGTGGAGGGGATGAGGTATATCGCTTTTGACAAAGCAGCTGCTAATGTGATTGTTTTGAAGATTACTTTTATTGTAAACACATTTGTGCAGGGATGAGTACTTCTCTGATAAAAAGCCTATAATAGGTGACCGTGAATTGAAAAAGACAAGCAATATGGTGCTATTGCTAAAAACAATGCCTCTCCCTGCCTCCTCCCTCCTCCCCCCCCTCTCTCTCCCTCTCTGGGAACTTGGGTAGAAAAGACAACTGTGCATTGCAGGAAAAAACTCCTTACCTACTGCTAGGAATGCACAAATCTATCACTTTTGCTTTCTCTCAGTTTTGCTCTTTCAAAATGTCAAGTTCGTATCTTCTGAATATGAAGAACCATGCATTTTGCCAAATTCTTATATAAAACAAAGGGAAATAGAATTCTCTGACTGTTACAGCGGGGCTTATTTCTGAACAGAATTCTGCCTTTATATAACTTTGATAAACAAAAAGGTTTATCTAAAAAAAATAGAAGCAAAGATTCCAAGGATTGTTGAAATTCCAAGCCCACAGTGACAGGAGAAAGTACTTTCTAACGATACAGAAGGCATGTATTAAACTGAAAATAGGCAGACTGAGATTAGATAACAGGTATGGGGAGTTACTATACTGAAGTTGGATTTATATATTTTTAAAGCCCTCAAAAGTTGGGTGGTCTTAATCTCACTAGATTTGCATCTGCTTGACAACAAAACAAATAATTGCTGACCTTGTTACCATGAAATGATGCATTTTATATCAGGCCCACGAAAAGTTACATATGATGCCAGTGTATGCTGAGGTTCATCATAGTCTTCTGTTCTTCTCTGTGCCTTAAGCAAATATATGTCATGAAAGTCATGTGAAGATATATGCTTTGCTCTTTTTTATCTGCTTTCCTTCTCAAAAACAATGCTCCAGCTATTTATTATGTCATTGTCTGTATGAAGGCATGTAGTTACAAACTGTTACAGGCACTTTGGAAGTTGTGCATTTGTTTCTCCCATCCTAACAACTCATATTGGGATGTTATTTTACATCATTTACCTCCTGAATTCATACAGCTCTTCATTTCATTCTTTGCTGGGCTAGTCCACAAACTTATCAGAAAATGCCCTTTGTCTTCAAGGATTCTTGAGGAGCCTAGGATGGACACTGATAAATCATTCCAAGAAAGAAGAAATGCCACTTTGACAAATGGGACAAAAGAAGACAGCAATTAACATAATGTGCCAATTTATATTTATGGATGCAAATTTAGAGATAAATATTATAATTTAAATAGAAATACAGTACATCTCAGTATAGCCTGACTGACTGTGAGAGCAGTACGACAGTGGAACCAGCTGCCAAGAGAGTTTGTGTGCTCTTACACTGCTTTCTAGAGGCAATTGGACAGTTATCTGATTGGGACAGTGTAACTGGCATCCTGCATTATCAAGGGATTGGACTTGATGGCCTTCCTGGTCCCTTTTGACCCGACTGTTCTGTGAATCTGTGACTGGTTGATCTGTATGCTTGTCTGTTCAATCTGCCTCACAGGTACATGGTTAATCATGCTTGTGGTTCATTATCTTTAAAGTGGACCTAGACTTTTAAAAAATAGAACTCCTTCATAGAGAGAATGCTCTGGTCTCGCCCCACCTCTGGTTACAACAAATTGCTGTCTTAAGAAGAATGCAGGGCAAGAATAGAAATATATGTGCATGCACATTACACGGAACATGTGAGAGGAGCATGTGTTTGCACTATGTGACTATAAATATAACAGAACCATTCCAGAAAGTCTCTCATGTCCCTATGGGCATCACTGTCCTTTATCTGCCAACATAAAAGGGAAATCAGGGAAAGCACTTTGGAAGAAGAGATGCTCCAAGAAGGATCTTCCTCTATTTGCACTCTTGAGCTGTAAGAAATTCTCAAAACAATCTTCTATGTTTTTGATAATGCTCACAGATACATTTTGATTCTTAGTGATCCCTTTAAGCATATTTGCATGGGCAATATAGGACTGTTGCATCAGCTAATTTCTGACCTAAAGTGAAATGGTAACTCAGGGTGAAGGGGGTGGGATGAAAAGTCAGTTTTCGCCAAATAGGTATAAATGAATGGATCCTGTAAAAGAGTTGCAGTGTGGCATGCTAGTGTTCTCTTTTCTGGGCAGTCAGCCATGCTTTCCTCCAAGGAATCACATTATGTTTCTTCTTCCTCTCAATTTTCTATTCCTCCACAGTCAAGCTGCATTCTGTGGTCTTGGAGCAAACCAAGTCCTCATTGGACTCTCTTCTTACATTCTTATTAAAAAGGAAATTGACTAATCCCTGGAATAGAAGGTTGCCAATGGATATTAGCTATATGCTGCCTCCAGTATCAGAGGCAGTGTGCCTGTGTATGGATAACACAAATCACAAATGGGAAAGTACCATTGCACTCATGTCCTATGTTGGCTTTTCATGGGCAAATGATTGGGCACTGTGTTAACAGAAAGCTGGACTAGATAAACACTTGTCTGACTGAGTATGTCTCATCTTATATTCTTATCAAAGTTAGCCCTCCACTACCAATTTTTGTAGTAAACCTTTTATGCATTGGTAAATTACATGCAATGTAAACCTGTTTGTTCATTAGTAAACCCCAAGCCTTGATATGTCCCTCTTGTAAGGAAGTAGTGCCATTTTGGCTGCAAAGAAATGCCAGTGGACATCAGAATTAGTGGGGAGAATAAATGTTCTAAGTCTTAAAATGTAGAATGTGCTTCTTGGATTCTTGAGATTCTTGGCATCTTAGATGGCACAAACAGCCATTCCATTTCAGTAGAATCTCCTTCCCTCTTCTTTTCTTCTTTTTGGGGATGACACATCTGTCCAACCATCAGTTCATTGTCTTATGATCAGTGAGACAAATTTAATGATCAAGACATGTTCAGCATTCATCTGCATGTCTTTGTTATTTATACTTTTATGTTATCCCCCCCACCCCAAATCCTGAGAATTCTCTAAATATTGCAGTTACCTAAGAGCAAATACCAGTGGAGTTATTCAGAATTACTGGGAAAGCTTTTTACGGGTCACTGCTGTGCAACCAAAGATGTCTTCTTAAAAGTCATTCAAAGGCCCATTTAGATACAATTATAATGCTGGGTGATGGGTCAATCCAGTTCTTAATCTATTCAAATCAATCCCCCTCTCCAAGTACTTGAAAGTGTAGTTAGCCATCTGCCCCTAGATTGCAGCATGTGTCTTGTTTATTTGGACATGGGGTTTTAATGATTCTTATAGTTACCTTCCAGATGTCTGTTTTCTGGGAATAGCAAGTAACAGAGACATGCAGTAGAATGCTAAAGAAATTTTGAGCCATCTGAATTGCTAAAGAACAATTGTGTATCCAGAACAGTAGTTTGCATTCAATTATTAATGATCACAGAAAGAAAGTTTCCTGTCTTTTTTCTATTAGTAGTCCTCCATATCCTAATCCACATGGATCAGGTCCTCCTTCAGATCCCTCAGAGAGGCTGTTTGGGAGGTTGCAAATGGCTTGGAGGGTAAAGATTGAAATGTTCTTAGTATTAACTTCCCTGGAGTAACTTTTCTTAGGTTCTAAGCCTGAAGGTAGCAGCTTTGACATGCCATGGTTTGTTAGTCATGAACAAAGAGAATCCATACTTATTTTGGGTAATGAACTCTGCGTTGCTTGTGGTTTAACAAACTTTTTGTAAAGCACAGCTGGGCTCAGATAACATGATAACCCATGCTTCAATGACAACTGACAGTTCAATGACAACCCACGGTCAACTCATACACAACCTTTGCGTGTGGGTTACTGTGTTGTCTAAGTTCAACCAATATAGTAAAATGATTGGTCAGAATAATGTCTGAAGGTTATAGTACTGTTTTAGCAACAAGCCTTTCAAAAAAGTGCTTCACTTTTGAACTTGGGGGTATGCTTTGTGAAGCAGCATGTTGTAAACAGAGTTTCTATGAGAATTAAAGCTGTATATAGCTCGGTGTTTCCTTAGCTGTGTTTTTTGCTTATATAAAATCAATGCTATATCTCATTCTACATGTGATGGAAGTGGTTGGAACATTTCCTGCCTTGAAAAGTAATGCTTCTGTACACAATGAATATGTTTCAACCACTTCTACCACACTTTAAAATAAATGACTCAGCCTATTCAGACACTATATCCACATAGAATAATTGTGATGAGGTAGTGAAATAGTGCCATCAGGGTATGGTTTGTACCTGTTTGTAGATGTTTAAGTTCTGTTTAGAAGTTGTGCTGAATGCGTGCTACTCAGGGGTGAGGACATCCTAGTATTTTCCTCCATGCATTCCTTCTGATGCATAGGGACCAAATGTGTGTCTCATATTTCTTCTTCATTGTACCTTTCATTTTGTCAGTGCAAAGGACTGATCCAGAACTTTAAAACAAACATACAAAAAACAATCCTCATTCTAGGGCTCTCAACTGGATTTGGCCCCATGTGCCTACTTAAACTGGGTTAAACTGTTTTATCTGAACTGAAGACTTTAGAAATATAAAAATGTATGAGAGGTGCAGCTTCAGATTGTCTTCAAATTGCTGGCACTTTAGCCTAAACCTCCAGTAACCTATGCCATTGGTTTATGTAGAAGTTAAAAGCATGGGGCATAAGTTGTCTGCTGACACACTCCAAAGGCCAATATGTATGAGGCAAAACAGTGGTAACTCAGCATCTCTGTATCTCCAGAACAGACTGGATCCATCATAATGACTCCTGCCATATTGCAGTGAAAAATAATGTGGTTAATGGTATTGAAAGGAGCCAAGAACTCTTGGAAAAACAGTTCCTGGCGTGAGCTGTTTCTGTTGCATACTTAGGCTGGAAGCCAGAATAGAATAGATCCAAATAATCAGTTTCACCTTCTGAGCATGAGATCCTATTTATTTTTATTTGTTATTGTTATGGAGATAGTTGATTCCCACTTGCTGTGATTTTCTACCTGTGAAGCAGACCACACTGTGGGAGTTCATCGCTGGGTCATGCAGAATTCATTGCTGGGTCATGCTGTACTCACGTATGCCACGAAAACCAAGAGTATTGTAATTTACCTATGTAACCATATAAGGCATGTAACCATATAAGGCTTGTAACCATATAAGGCTTGTAACCTAAGCATTAAGGTGTTGGCTGCTTGTATTCGACGGCTAATTGGCTATATTCAAATGCCTAGGTAAAAAGTGTGAAGTAATAAAAGTAGATGCCGGAGGTGAGGGGGGGAAGTTTTTGCTGTTCTCCCCCTGCAACTAAACCGAGCATGCTTTGTAACTGATTCCTGGACTGCAGTCTTTCTTTCTTTCTTTAAACTTTTTCGCGCCATTTGTCGGGCTGGATTTCCCGACACCACACAGCTTTCTAGTGGCCCTTGTTCTAGCAGAGTCTGAGGAATGATTCCCTATTCTACCCATTCATGAATGTATCTTATTAAGCCACATCTCCAAAGTAATCTAATTTCTTGCCAGTTAACACAGGTTGTGCTCTATAATTCCTTTTCTTTCCTGAGCCTGATTTCATTGGGGGATCATTATAGTGTGACCACGTGTCCTCTTCTACAGAGAACCCTCATCTATTTGAGGAGCTGCCAGAGATTTTTTATTTGGAAGTCCGCTCTATTTGAAGGTCTGTCTCAACCAAGTCTACTTGAAAAATAAGTAACTTCAGGAATGTATCTCATCAACACTGGACAGTAGACTGAACTGGCAGAACACAAAAGTCACCCGGTCGCAGTTGTCCAAATTACAATATTTTTTCCTAGATTCACATCTATGCATATATGTTGGTGTACAGAAATGTGATACAAAATGTTACTCCCCTTTCTTCTTTTTTGTGAAACATTTAATCATGTACACGATGCATTTTTATGGCATGTCTAATTCACCAAATAATGCTGTCTTTTTTGGTGATTCATAAGTTGCCACCATGACTACAAGTTCTAATGTGGAAAAAAAAAGACCAGGGACCAATGTGTTGGGAATTTGATTGCACACACAGGACTTCGAAGTACTCTGCAAATCTGGAGAAACTTCCAGACTGTCCCCTCATCCAGTGTAAAGAACAGAAATTTAAAAAGTGAGATTAACCAAGGGTGGTGCCTAAGTTATTTTGTTCCTGTCATTTGCCATATTTTTATTAGGATAATTAAATGTAAAGAGAAAACTATTTTTATGGATATCAAATGATTCATAGTTACAATCTGAGATGAACCAAAAAGATATCTTTGGAAGAAAACAAATATGCTGCCAAGAAAGAAGAAGGGGGGGGGAGTGGGAGGGGGAGGAGGAAGGCAGCCACACAGTTTCATTCCTTGGTGTAATAATTTCAAAGATAGTACATTTATCCTTATCTCATTTTTCCTTCTGCAATTTAATAGACAGACATCTGTGAAAGAAAATGGAATATTTGTGTGACATACCAAATGACACAAATGATCCAGTTTAGCAGAAATGAACAGAACTGTGAATCCTTTTATTATAATTTATTACTATAATTGGTGTAGTTACAGCTGCAGGGTTTCTTTTAACAGTTCAAAGCTAGTTGACAGAGCAAAATAGAATTTAGGTCTTTGAGGGAGAATTCCTTTTACGCCTCTACACTCATATGAAATGATTTTTAAACATATATTTTATTTTGCATTTTGTACCAAACTTTCCCTTTCAATGCATGTTTTCTACTCCTGTTTCTTAAGAGTAACTTAATTTGCTTACATGTTATTTTCTTCTGTTTTATTCATTTTAGCTGAAGTGGCTCTGCAAAAAGGAAACATTACGTTTACTGAAGTTAATGTACTTTGCTAGTGTTTTCAGTTGCTGAGTGCAGCAGACTTAGCATTCAGCTTTAAAATGGAAGGGTTTTATCTACTGCACTGAAAAACAGATGAGGCTGTAGAAATAAATAAAGGTCATTTATAGGGCTGACTTTGGAACAGAAAGAGCCCAAACACAACACTTCTAAGGAGGTTGCCCTTATTTACAAGGATAACCTAACCCATGACTAAAACTGTTGTGAACCATCCAGAAAGATTTGACTATTGGGTAGTATAAGAAATATAATAAATGTAATAAATATTAAAGGAACAATTCTGTTCTCTAGGAGGTCAGCTGTCCATACAACATGGACATGCTGACTCATCAGAAGAAATGTAGAGCTAATCACATGATCGTATATTTACTGTCAGAAGTCCCTATGGTCTGGTCCATAAAATACTTTCCACTGGTCCTGTGGAGATTAGGAGGGTGGTTATCCAGAGAAGGGCCTTTTCTGTGGTGGTGCCCCAACTGAGAAATATGCTCCCCAGAGAGATTCGCCTGGCGCCATCACTTATTCTTTTTGGCACTGGGCTAAAACCGTTTTATTTTCCCAACATTTTAAGGTTTGACTGTTATTCTAATATAGCTTTTACTGTCAGAAATTGTTAGGATGTTGTGTTTTATTTTTTGTCTTGTTAAACTGTCCCAAGACTTCAGTAAGGAACAGTCTAAAAAAGCTAGGAAGGAAGGAAGGAAGGGACAAATCACTATGTGATATTTATGGAAGTAGACTAATCCAGCAGAATAAACATATAATAAATGTTGTAAGCCGCCCCGAGGCTTTGGCAAATGGGGCGGCATAAAAATGTTTAATAAATAAATAAATAAATAAAAGTGCATTTCTGCTGAAATTGGCATTATAAAACTATATTACACTGAAAGTAGTCTTTAGGTGTCTTAGTTCCAAACTTTTAAAGACTGGAATCATTATTTTAACTGGGCATGGGGATTGTTAACATCATAACTCGAGTATTGTTTATCAGCCAATGATTCCAAAATATCTCATAGCTGATGGATACTTTATTCTGAATTAACATTTCAAGTTTTTTTCCTGTAATACCCTCAAGATTTACTTTCAGAGTAAAGAGTAAGAACTACCAGGACTTGGAGGAGTCCATCCCATCCCTTGTGTTCTTTATGTCTCACTGTGTATTTTCTCTGAGGATTATCCTGTGCCTTTATTCTTTAAAAAAAATGGTGTAGTTATATCCTACCTTTTCCCCTTCAAAGAACTCAAGGCAGCTTTTGCATTTCTCCTCCTGCTCTCAATCTTATCTTCACAACAATGACCCTGTGAGGTAGGTTGAGCTGAGAGTTTGTGACTGGCTCAAAGTCTCCCAGTGAGCTCCATGACTGAATGGGGGCTGGAAGCCAAATCTCCTGAGACCCAGTCACTATGCCACCCTGACTCTCATGGACTGCAGCTGAGTGGTTCATTTACATTTCAGTCAGCTCTGAATAATTTCAGTAGGTTGGAGAAAAACATGTTGCTGCAACCCCAAAATTATCGCTTATTATTCTAGCTTGGTTCTTTTATCTTTCCCAATTGCAGTTCAAAAGCTGCTTGATCAGTTAGTGTCTTTTCTGAGACACTCTGGAAAGAGCTGGTGGCTTTTAAATGAGTGAAGGAGTCAAGAAAAAGGGTCAATATGGTAAATGGACTCTGAATGACCTCAGAACATTTTAGGCTTCAACGTCCCAAAATCAAACATTGTGTCTCAAAAGGGTTAAGGTTTCCATGTCCTGATTTTTGGGAAAACAAAAAACAAAATCCAGCTATTTAGAGATGGTTGGCTGAACTCTAGTTCCAGGCAGAGCAAAATGGCAGGACAATTACTAAGTCCAGTGAAGAGGCATATGTGGCCAGTTATGACTCGGAGAAAATTAAAACAGCAGTAGTAGTAGCAAATCATCATCATCATCATCATCATCATCATCATCATCATCATCTAGAAGCAAACCAACAGTTCCTTCATGACATGCTAATTTGTCAGAACTTCTAACCAAAAGCTTAGTTATGACTCTGGTGGAGTCATTATATAAACTTGCTTGAGAAACAGTCTAATTGATGAACATATGTATTCAGTGGAGAAGAACTGTGTGTGTAGTCAACATTCATTTTAAAATTCTATAGATATCTATAGAGTGCTGAATCCAGGGTGCTAACTGTTTGCCCAGGAATAGCCATCACAGTGGAAAAGTGACTAAGCCAACTGTATAAGGTTAGATTATGAAATCATATAAACTTTCTCTAGTTAGGGTTGTCAACTAATTAAAGATTCTTGTTGATTAATCACTTGACTCTTAATTAACAAATTAATTGATTAGGCATAAGTCAGTTTTAAAGCATATTTCAAGACTTCATAAATGCCAACAACACCCCCCTATATTGTAATGAATTTAGTGCATCATAATTTTTTCCAGTTTCATGTGTCACTGACATCTATCTCAGCAGCAGCATTCTCAGGCCAGCTCAAGTGGCTCAATGGGCATGATAAAGAACAGCAAGCTCATGCCAAAGCAGACAGGTAATTGCTTGGCAGCAGAATTCTTTGGCATGAGCTTTAGCCAGGAAATTGATTTCTTTTCCCTTTTAAGATGGAGAATAGATTTCTAATCTGTTTTCACTCCTTCCACAAGGGAGAAATCCATCTGCTCCAGAATGGTATTTTCAACCATACTAGATCTTACTATTCTGTATGGAAATGGTACATCACTGTGGAGTTAAACAGGCTGTTTTACTAAAGAAAACAAACAAATTTATTTGAGATAGAGTGTAGTCTGAAGGGAGAGAACACTTTTGTCCAGAACAAGCAAAATTATTAATTCTCTCTCTCTCTCTCTCTCTCTCTCTCTCTTTCTCTCTCTCTTTTCAGCATGTGGACAGGTCTGTCAGGTTTTGTGGATTCTCACACCCATGCAGAAGAACTCATGAGCATATAAATTCAAATAGTCTTTATTGAATCAGACTGCTATATAAGATAAATCCAAGAATCTAAAATGCAGTGGTTCACAGTTACAGCATCTATAACAGTCTTCTCTGAGCTTTCCCAGTTCAGATGTTTTAGACTTCAACTCCCATTAGCCTCACCCACTATAACCCTTGTCAGGAATTCTTAAAGTTGTAAACCAAACTTCAGGAAGTGTCCTAGGATGGCGAAGGCAGATTAAATCTGTAAACATCAATGGAACCTACAGTCATGCATTTGGGTGCTAGATTTAATATGATCATGTGGTCCTGTGTCCCAGGCTCCTCACTGCCTTGATCATGTAGTCTTGCACAAACAACCCCACATTCTGGGTTGGTTATAGATATTCCATTGTAGAAAAAGTCTATTAAAAATGAAGCTCTTGCACAGGAAGTTAAAAGCATAAGGCACACATTGTTGCATGTTTTGGAACAGTAGCCAGTCCAATAAAAGTATTTTAGGATTTAAAGAACTGGGGGCCAAGACAGACATTTGCATATTTATCTAGAAACTATGTTATCATTATTAGTCGTATTCTACAGTAGTTCGACCAGGACCCTAGCATGGCGGGTAGGGAGATGGTTTGTCTGGATTAGTCCAACTGCATTTACTTTAGAGTAAAAATAAAGATGTAGCTTCAAGTGCAATTTTAAAGACACCTAGGAAATAGTTCCTCTAAATTCAGTTCGACTTCCTGAGTACACTTATAAAGGATTACACTATAAATATAACGTTAACTACCACTTAACATTACTTTTATATCTCACCTTTTGCATCTTGTGATGAACCCAAGGCAGCTTGCATAATCCTTCACTCTATTTTATTGTCACAACAACAATCCAGTGATCCAGTACATTAGACTAAGAGTGAGTGACTGGCCCAAAGTCATCCAGTGAGGACTAGAACCAAAATCTCCCAGGTCCCCTGTTCAGCTCTTTAATGAACACAGCCCACTTGCTTTCACAAACAGTCAAATGAATACTTTGTATTCAGAATCAGTCTATCAAAAATTTTAACATTTCCATAGACCATCTGGATAACAAAGGATCGTATAGCACAGATGTCTGTGAGCTAATGTAACCAGTTTATTACAAAGGGGACATCCAGCTGTTCCTTTCAGTTTGGTAGAAGATGACCGGAGGAACAGTTTTCCACTCAAGACCATAGCCACAAGAAAGTCTGCTTCAAAGTCAAGGAAGTGGCCACTACAGAAAATTAAGTGAAACAACAAACAAAAGGATGAGGAATTGGAGATAGGAAGATGGTTTCAGTGACAGGAAAGGCCTATCAACCAATTTTGAAAAGTCGTTTAAATGACTGGGTTATCTAATGAAAAATACAATCATCCTGAGTTTTTCTTCCAGCTGTTTGGGATATTCATTTCCTGAAAGGAAGAAAAACAAGATTCAGAATGCATCAAACAGAAGCATGATCACATTTCAAACATATTTTCAGAAGTTCCAGTTTCCTGCATTTTTCTGCTTCATTTCAAGCTGTCACTTATTTAAAAGGATGGCTACAACCTGACTCTCACTTCACTCTTGCTCTTGGTCATGCTTTATCCCAAACTATCTGCTAGAGGAGCCTTGTAACTCTGGAAATTTATGCCCCATCCCAAGTCATTCCTTTGAAAGAAGACACATGGCATGATGCCAATGTATAATGCTTGACAGCCCCCTGCAAGCAGCAGCCAATGCAATAGGGCCAGACTGGGGAAACATGAGACTCTTCCTGGCATTGGACTCTATCAGGATGGCTAAAATGTGGAGGGGGATAGGACCATGCTTCTTGGCCTGCACCCTTGACGGCAAATACTTGGAGATTGGAAGCAGAGCCAGGATCATGCATCCAGCAATGTGGGGAGGAGCAGTATGCCCTTGCTTTCCCTTTACTGCACATGAATCCTTCACATGTGACTTAATGCATGAATAAGATTATTTAATGCCATGACATTATCAATGAATCAGGCGTTTTTGGGGTTATGTGGGTAGATAGATATCATCAGCCATAGATTTGGGACTTAGGTATGAAAGATACACACATGCTACATCAGTTAAGAAGTGTAATACACACATTTTGTTGCATTTCCTTTAAACTGTAAGAGAATGAGATATAAGTT